>NC_140792.1:25962907-26124339 GCF_037176805.1 Vigna unguiculata | reverse complement strand
CGCTAGGTAAATATCCACCTATACCCATCTTCATATCCATGCGGATATCCGTTATACGGCTACTCACATATTTTTTTAATATCCACGGGTACCTGCGGGTATTTAAAAAAAATAATTTAAAATATTTAACAACATATTTTAATCGTAAATTCAAATAAAATACAATACATAACATTCATAAATCTCAAACAAAGTCCAAATAATTCATTTAAATAGTGTTGAATGACTTTACAAAGAAATGAATTTTTTTTAAAACCAATTGATAAAAAATAATCCATTCAAAATCAATGTATTAATATTTTAATCATGTTTCTTTAATTTATTTTTAATTTAAATTAGAGTATAACATGTACAAATATTCACGGGTACGGATACTATGATACACGTACCCGTCCCGTTAATATGCAGGTATAAAAAATATTCGTACATGTTACCCACGAATATCCATATGCAATATTCATTTTCTACCCGTTGCAGTTTTTATCTGCAAATACTTGCGGATATGGATTTTTTCGACATTCCTACATCTAGATGGAGTTCCAAGTAAAAGAAAAATATGGAAAGAAAATATGAACACTAAAGATAACACAAGAAAGTCAACTTTCCAATAGATCCTAATAGAAAAATTATATGAGAAAAATATAAAATGAATCATACATTTAAAATATTAAAGAATCAGGACGATAAAAAATCTATTCCAAAACATAAAAGTAAACAAGAATTACTATCAAATTAAGACATGTATCGTATATGATAAAATTCTCAAAGAATGTGTATCATTATTTTCTCTCGTTTATGATTGTGTATACACTCAAGTTCACAACATAAAAATTAAGCATTATCATAAGCTTAACAAGCTTTTCATTTGCTCTACGTGAAATATATGCAAATAAAATACTATTTCATCTTCCATACTTGAAATCTAGAAAATGCTCAATGAAAAGGTATTGGTAATATAAATAGCTACAAGGGAAGAAGATTAAAAGAAAAAAGATATTAATAAGTGCAAATTTATGATCTTAACCTTTAAGCTTGGATTATTAATTTATTTTTGTGCTTAAAATATTGTTTTAATGAGGTTTATTGAGCTTGTGATATAAAACATGTTAAAAATATTTTCTTTTGTTGCATAAATGATCTTTGAATGTTTTGATGTGTATTGATACATTTGTAACTAAATTAAGCTTATGAGAGGCGTGAAAATAAATTGATCATAACTTCATGAAACCTTCAAGATAATGTAAAAAATGAAAAATAATCAAAGTAACAAGAAATCATGTCAAAGTATCACATGAAAATGGCAAAAAAGAGCATGAAAAAGTGAAGAAAAGAGGACAGTAAAAAAATCTAACTCACCCAACGAACATTCTGGGCGCCTATAATACTTATTGAATGGTGAAGTGGCACCCAACACCATCCAACACAAGGAAGAAATTGGCTTAGCAAAATTGGAAGTATCCCCAACAAAAATCGAACTGTGAGATTTCTCCATATTTTCCACTACAAGAACTTTGATGATGCAATAATCTTTACGATAAGATATGATTTGGGCCAAATCTATCTTTTCAAATCTTTTCAAATGTGTCAAAATCTTTTCAAATCTTACAACAATAAAAAATATCATGGATATATTAGATTTATGAAAAGAATATTTGGTGGAGATTATATTAATAGAAAGAAGATTTAATCAACAAAAATTACAGAAAAGTGGTACGATTCATTTCTATACAAGGACGTCTTTGAACTATTTTTGGGGCCCAATTTCGGCCATGTCTTTTACCCTCCCCTCTCTATTCTTCTATTTTTTATGTTATTTTTATCCTTTATGGAGTGTTAAGCCATAAGGATTAACTTTGTTGTGATTTCTTAACTAGATTCTGAGGTTAAATAGAATAAATTGTTTGTTCTTTTGTTTATTATTGTGATTTATTGTTATCTATGTCTTTTATCTCCTAATCATGTATAAGTAATGATTTTAAATTGTAGTAAGTTAGCATGTTGTTAAATCTAGATAACATAACAACATATGAGTCAAAGGATTTTTAATTTTAATTGAGAAGTCACTTTGATTAAAGTTATAAACTTTCATGTGATTGAATGTGTTTTTGTCAATAATTGAGAAGTTACTTCGATTAAAGGTAAAGACTTTAATTGAAATTAACCAATAAATTACTTTGATTAATTTGTGCTTTACTTGATAAAAGAGGTAAAAAGAATATACATGATTATGTATATAAATATTTAATTGAGAAGTTACTTAGTTAAATTTCATATTGTTAATCTAAAAAAAATCAATTGAATAATAATCTTAGAAAACTAATGATGAATCCTTTTAGAAAAAGTAGTAGGAATCAACATATTTCATTGTCATTGTTTAAGTCTTTTATCTATTGTTTATCGGTTTGATTGCTATTTGATTTTATTTAATTCATTTGTAAAAAATTCATTCTTTTTATCTAATATAGCCTCACAATCATCTTGGCATATCATAAACATTTGCATTTTAATTCTTTTGGGCACATCTTTGTAGATTTGTAGGCATATAATCTTTTGCATTTTTTTACATCTCATTAACATTTGTTCATTTTGTAATTGCATTAGACATGTAGTTTTATATTTTATATTTTTATTTTTGCATGTTAATTTTAGTATAACTATTTATCTTGTTATAGGTGTGTGCTTGGCTTTAGTTTCAGACTAGTTCTTTATTTTATTTACCTTTCTCTTTTAATTGTATTTTATTTTCCTAAATCTTTAGGTAGGTTTATAAGAACTAATTTATTAACTTCGTTTTTTGCCACTTTATAAGTCATTAAGTTTTTATAGTTTAGTGGTGTTAACTTATAGTCTCAACAACAATGTTATCAAACATCTCATTTTAATTTGGCCATTTGTAAAAAAAAAAAAAATCTTTAATATGTTGCAAATAGGTATATGGCTTCAAAGATATAAAAAAAAGATAGTTGTTTAATGTATGGTAATGGAAGTGTTGGGGAATCAACAAGATCATTAGTAGGGACATCACTAATTGTATCAACTCCCATGGAAACAAAACTTGCACATGTAAGTGAAATAGAAATTAGATGTATAATAAAATTAATCTCAGTATATATATAGATTAATCCCATGGAGCACTTTTTTGATATTTTGTTGAATTTGGGGCAAGCTTAATTGGAAATCAATATTTTTAAAAGAAATTTCTTCTTTTAAAAAATTGATTTGATTTGATTTTTGTTGAATAAGATTGATTTGTTTGGTGATGGGTTTTCTAATAAATCTAAATATTATAAATCTAAATATTTGTATTTGCCCCTTTGCTCCTTTACATTCCAAAGAAATTGGTTTTTTAAAAATTACCAAAATTCTAAAAGAGTTATTATTCAAGAAATCTATTACAATTTTCTTGAAAAGGTAAAACTAAATATCCCATTTTTTGATTGGTTTCATGCTTATACCATCAAAAACAATATAAAATATCCTTTCCAAGAAGAAATCATAGATTTCAAAACCACTAATATCATCACGATATGGCATCTCAAGGATGGAGAAAAGGTTCAAACCGAACTACCTCCAAAAATACAATACCAACTCCCTAACCTTAGGGATGATAAGGGAAATCCAGTAATAGCTGCACCCTTTAAAACCAAAGACTTAAATGAAGAACTTTCTTCAAAGGATATCAAAAGCCTTATGGAACAGGCCAATTATACAAACAAATATCTCCAAGTATTAGGAGAAAAAATAATCTCTCCAAAACTTGAACTTCTAAAAATAGGTAGTTCTTCAGGGCAAGCATCTACCTCAAAATAATTAGAAAAACCTTTGTTCAAACCTTTCAAAATAAGTCAGAAGGCTAAACAAAACCTATTAAAAGCTAAAGCCACTTCTGATCAAAATCATGGTGAATTATTAAATAAAATTAATAATTTACTAACGACAGTTGTTCTAGATACTCCTCAACCCACCGAAGAAACTTCTTCAAAACTCAAAATTAGACAACCTACAAAAACCATAGCCGTCCTAGAATAAAGCTCATATAATGAATCTGAACCTAATACTCCTTCACAAATCAATCCAATCTTAGTCATTGCAAACAAGCAATGGAAAAGTTTAACTAAACCAACAACCTTGGATCTTACTATGGAAGATACAAGCACAAAAACAAATGGATTCAACACCAACAATGTTTATGAATGGAACATTGATGGCAAATCTGAGTACAATATCATGCAAATGTTACAACACATGACCATGGTTTGTACGGCCTACCAAACAGCCCATGATTCCACAGAAGAAGCCATAGCCAGTATTATAGTATCTAGTTTTACCGGCCAATTAAAGGGTTGGTGGGATCAATATCTCACGGAAGCCCAAAAGTCTGATATCTTTTTAGCTGTCAAAATAGATGATAATGGTGATCCAATTTATAATAATGGTGAAACCATCCCAGATGCTGTCAACACTCTAGTGTTTACAATAGCCCAACACTTCATAGGAGATCCATCTTTATGGAAAGATAGGTCTGCTGAATTATTATCAAATCTCAGGTGTAAAACCTTAGGAGATTTCAAATGGTACAAAGGCACTTTCCTTATAAGAATTTACACTAGGGAAGATAGTCAACAACCTTTCTGGAAAGAAAAATTCTTAGCAGGACTTCCTAGATCATTAGGAGATAAGGTCAGGGAAAAAATCAGAAGTTTAACCCCTGATAATATCATTCCTTACGACCATTTGACTTATGGTCAACTTATCTCTTATGTGCAAAAAACAGCCTTAGAAATTTGTCAAAACGATAAACTCCAAAGACAACTTGCTAAGGAAAAATCTCAAAGTAGAAAAGAACTAGGAACGTTTTGTGAGCAATTTGGTATACCAGGATGCTCTACAAAGAAAACTAGGAAAGTTGTCAAACAAGAACAATTTCCAAGTACCAGACCTAAGAATAGTAGACCAAAATTTCGTAGGTCTAGAAAACCATTTCAATCTAAAAAAAGCAAAACACAAACTAGACCACCAACAACAAAAAGCATTATTTGCTACAATTATAGGAAACCAGGTCATACTAGTAAATACTGCAGACTCAAAAGAAAATTAAGCAACCTCAATCTAGAACCAGAATTGGAAGAAAAGATCAACAATTTTCTAGTTGAAACTTCCGAAGAAGAATCTGATCCAGAACTCTCTGAAGAAAATCTCAATGAAATTCAAGAGGATGAACAAGAATCATCCTCTGACAATGAAAACATTCCAACCGTGAATGTTTTAACAAAAGAGCAAGATCTTTTATTTGAAGTAATTAATTCCATTCCGGACCCCAATGAAAAAAGAACTTATTTGAATAAGCTCAAACAAACCCTAGAACAGACTTCCTAGGAAAAACTTACTAGTCACAAATAGATATGATCTTAAACCTATTTTCAAAAGGTTAGAAAAATCTGCCTCTAAACCAGTAACCATTCAGGATCTCCAGACGAAAATCCACAATATCAAAAAGGAGATCAAAGAAATAAAAGAACAACAAACAATTTGCAATGCAATATTATCCAATTTAGAGGAGAATTCTGATCAAGAAGAAATTCTTGAAACAGAAATACAAAACAAAGAAGAATTTGGAGACTTTCTGGGTCTTATTAGTCGTTTGACGATACAAAAATTCTTCATCAATATTAAGATAATAGTTGAAGACTTTGTCCTAGAAACTATTGCCCTATTTGACACAGGTGTAGATTCAAATTTTATCCTAGAAGGATTAATCCTAGGGATGTCAACGGGGCGGGTAGGGTACGGGTAATAGTTCCCCCGTACCCTACCTGCTGGAAAAATATTTGCCCCGTATCCGTACCCATATCCGTCGGGTATCCGTTATGCGGGTACCCGTCTATTTTTTTCATATCCGCGGGTATCCACGGGTATTCACGGGTATTTACAAAAATATTTTAAAAAATAAATATTTAACCATAATTAGTGCTTAGATCAACAAGTCTCCTTTCTCCGATTGATTCTTGAAAAACAAACAAATAAAAAATCACTACCAATTTATATTGTAGTTTATTTTTGAATAAAATATTAAAGAAATTACTAACTTCATCAATGTCCACCTCTTGCAACATTGTATAAAGTTTCATGCTGTCCAATTTTAATCTACAAAAGCCTTAAAACATAAGAAGTTCAGTAAAAATTTCTAACAATCACTTAATTAAAATATCTAAGTAAAAGTGTTAATTTCATTACCTTCCATGTTGGTCCATAACCAGTCTTAGAGACACATCAATACCTCCACAGTATATGGAAGTAATTTACTCATTTGTGGGGTAAGAATCTGACCACCATTATTGGATTAAGACTCATAATGTTGTTTACTAATATATATATATATATACATATATATATATATATATATGTATATATATATATGTATGTATATATATATATATATATATATGTATATATATATATATATGTATGTATATATATATATATATATATATATGTATATATACATATATATATATATGTATGTATATATATATATACATACATATATATATATATATATATATATGTATATATACATATATATATATATATATATGTATACATACATATATATATATAAGGTAAAGTTTAGCGGGTACGGGTATCCACGGGTACGGATACTATGATACCCGTACCCGTCCCGTTAACATGCGGATATCAAAAATACCCATACCCGCGGGTAGCGGGTATCCATTTTTAATATCCATTTCCTACCCGTTGCGGGTTTTATCCGCGGATACCCGCGGGTACGGATTTTTTTGACATCCCTAATTAATCCCCACTAGGTACTTTGAAAAAACATCTGAAAGACTTAGCACATCTAATGGTTCTAAATTACAAATCAAGTACAAACTATCTAGTGCAATTATAGAAAACCAAGATTATCGGATAGGAACCCCATTTTTGTTAGTCAAAGACCTAAAAAATGAAGTTATTTTAGGGACACCCTTTTATTTACTCAAACATTAGAGAGAGAAGTTAGAGAGAAGGCCTCTGAGTTTGTAAGCTTTTTCTTTCTTCCTTTCTCCAAAATATGTTTGTACTTTTCAGAACAATAAAGGTTTCCAATGTTTTCCCTATTTTTCTCTCTCTCTCCCTCTAGCCAGTTCAGTGTGGACTACCGCCGTTCTGGTTTTCTTTTATTTTCATTAATCTGTTTTGATTTTATTTATATGCTTTTCTTCTCTCCCTCCGACTAGTATTGTGCGGTCTACCGTCGTGTAAATCTGGTCTTCTTTTACATTTCCGCATTATTTATTTTGCATCATTATCTTGCGTTACTATTCTGAATAGTACCTTACTTATCTTTGTGATCCTTTACATTTTTTCCCCTTTGCTCCTTTACATCCCCTCTGTTATCAGAGCCTGATGGGGAAGTAGGGTGATATTTATTAATCTTAGGTTAACATATATTACGATAAATCTGGTAATATGGATTTATTAATGTTTATTTTAATTTTGTATAAATCAAACTGGAGATCTAGTTCCTTTAGTCTAGATCTTGAGATGAATTATAGCAGTAAGTCCCGAGTCATGGGCAGTAAGCCTATCTTACCCATATTCGTCCTAAGATTTAGATCTAGCAACCAAGACTAAAAAAAAAGAGTTTTTGTAAAACCAGATTTATTGGATATATGGAAACTTGACATTGATAAATGATGCCTTATGAAACCAAATGACGGTGAGATACCAGATATCATACAAAATGAGTAGCCTCCTTTGATCTCTTTCCCGTCGTTTTTCTATTAAAAGTTTTGCCTCTTCCTCTTCTACCTCAAATAGGTCAAACCAAAACTTGCTCACTGAGCATAATCAAACACAGGAGGAAATCCCTCCAAGAAATAATATCTTGAAGAAGAAGTTTGCTTTGAAGATATTAACCAAGCAATAGATAACTGGGAAATACCGAAGATTCCACATGATGAGCTGTATATCCCAGAAGAAAACAAACATGTCCGAAATTCGGATTATATAATCAAAACAACAGAAAACAATATTCCGCTCGACCTTGAAGCCGGAGATGAATTTCATCTTCTCACAAAACAATCAGTGGTTGAACATGCTAGAAAATACAAATATTTACACATAGGATGTGTTCAAGTAGCAGTTAAACCTTTAGTTAGAGAAGGTCTTAACGCCTCAATCCTCATGTGCCTTAGAGATACTAGGCACAATGATTTTCATGATTCCTTAATAGGAACCATAGAAACAAGTCTTGGACATGGTCCTGTATATTTCAATTGTTTTCCCAACAAAGCAGTGAGTCTTTTGGATAGAAATATTCTAAACTCATTATTTCTAAACATTAGGCTTCATGGATTAAACATGAAGGAGGGATCTATTCCTGCAGCATTGCTATATAGAATTCAGTACAAGGTTATGAATACTTGTAACTCTAGAGTTCTGCTGAAAACAACCGATAGGGAAACTACCTTATTTGTCACTAACATGGCCAAAGCTAATGTCACAATTCCTAGACTCATCAAATGGGATGAAGTCGATTTACCCACTTCTTGGTTGTTAGATAGGGCTACTCCTAGTGCTCCAAGGCATACTCCTGAACTACAGGGAATAAGACAAACTGAGACAGGAAAAGTAGAAATCATATTTGACAGAAGAAATTCCTTTTTAATATTGGTAGTCTGTTTGGATGTTCTTTCTTTCCGAACTTATATTGCCATGAGAATACCCATTCTAAGGAAAATTCGGAATAGAACTTCAAATCTGCAGGAGTCATTGAATCCTAGTCGTATTTGGTTTTAAACAATTTAAATCCTTCTTTTGCTGGAGATGGAAGGATTTCTTCGATTGGTCCACAAAAGTCCCACCATTGGAGGAACCAATTTGGAAAATTATACTTGTTATTTCTTTTGAAATAAATTAACCATGAATGGCGATAGGTTTTATTTTGATACCAGAACACCCTGGTCCAGGCATTAATATAATCCCAATAGTTATACCCAATGGGGTCAAAATTTTCAGAAAATTTTTTAAAAACATTTGGGTTTTTGCCATATTGGCTAGGAGTTAAAACCTTTAAAATTTGAAATGTTGAATGAGTAAAATTTGAGGAATCTTTTGGATCCCTATAATGTTTGATTGCTACAGAATCTGTATCAACCAAAACAAACTCATAAAATTGTCTGGTTTTATTGCAAGCTGATGGTCTGAAATGAAAACCTTTAGGAAAAATTTTGGCAGTTATTTTGTTTGGGTTGTTATCCCAATACTCTGGTTCCAATTGGACAATTGACGAAAACTTGTTTTTTGCTATATAATGATTTTAATCTTTTGAAACAGGTTTTTGGGTTGATTGGGTTTGGAGTTCTTGACTCATTCTTGGGTTGCAGATTGTTTTGTGGTTTTTTAGGTTTTTAATAAGGAGAGCTAGGTCAAGATTCTCTCCTTCTTGTTCTTCATTTGAGACAATGTCTGCCCAAGTTTTCTTGGGAAGTGTAGTTAGTCCTTGATCTTGAAGAGCTAACAACGTTTGGATTGGGATGGCATAATCTAGTTTGGTTTGTTTGGCTGTTTGGTTTGAAGAGGTTGGTTGGGTTGATGACCCAATGACTTCTTTTGATTTTTTTTGGATTGATGACCCAGATTGGGTTGATGACCCAGTTTGTTTTGGGGTCTGTGACCCTGATGATTTATTTGGGCCAGATATGGCTAGTTTTATACCTCGGCTTCTTGCCGAAGCTAATACTGCCTTTTTAGGCATGTTCGTCAGCTACTTTTTCCCTGCAAGTATTCACGAGTGAGGTAATCAGGGAGAGAATTCGAGGTGCCTCTGAGATATTCTATTTCAAAATCAAAAACACTTAAAATTGCTTGCCATCTTGCAAAAATTTGTTTTGATGCTAAGTTTTTAACATCTTTTTGTAAAATGTCTTTTGCAAATTTACAATCAACACGAATTAAAAAAATTTGGTTAAGCAAATCAGATTAAAATTTTGAAACACAAAGAACAATTGCTAAAATTTCTTTCTTAACAGTCGAATAATTCTGCTGTGCAGGATTCCAATGTTTAGAAGTATAAGCAATTACTTGTTCTTTTTTATCAATCCTTTGTTTAAGAATACCTCCATATCCTAAATCAGAAGCATCTGTTTCAACAATTTTGAAAGCTTGGGGGATTGGTAAATAAAGACAAGGTAGTTCTTTAACCAAGGTTTTGACTTTTCGGACAGCTTGAGTATGTTCAACTGTCCAAGAGGGAGGAGTTTTCTTAAGACGATCATGCAAAGGTTTGATTATGTTATTGAGATTTGGAATAAAATCTCCTACATAATTAAGACAACCCAAGAACCTTTGGAGTTGGGTTTTATCAATTATCTGATCTGGAAATTTATCTGCAAATTCTATTGCCCTATCAATAGGAATAATTTTTCCTTGGAAAATCATGTGACCAAGAAAACGAATTTTTGTTTGGAAAAGGTTGATCTTTGATTTAGATACAGCTAAGCCATTATGTTGAATAATGTTAATAAAGATATTAACATGCTTAAAATGGTGATCTATGGATTGAGAAAATATTAACACATCATCAATGTAAACAATTGTGAAATTGGAGTACGAATTGAAGATATCATTCATTATTTTTTGAAATTCAGATGGTGCATTTTTAAGTCCAAATGGCATAACGTTCCACTCTATTGCCCAAAAGGAACAGTAAATGCAGTTTTGTCTCGATCTTTTTCTTGGATTTGTATTTGCCAAAATCCAGACTTCACGTCAAATTTAGAAAAGATTTTAGCATAATGGAGCCTATTAAGAAGATCTTTTTTGTTTGGAATAGGATATCTAATCCATTTTAGGGCTTGATTTAGGGGTTTATAGTTAATAACTAACCTTGGAGTACCCCTTTCTTGTTCAGCTTGTTTGTTGACATAAAAAGCTGCACAGGACCAAGGGCTCTTGCTTGGTCTTATGAGTTTTTTATTTAAAAGATCTTTGATCTCTGTTTGACAATGGAGAAGAAGTTCTTCATTCATTTGGATTGGTCTAGCTTTAGTTGGTATTTGAGTGTCTCTGAAATCTTGTTCATAGGATAAGTCAACTATATATTTTTTCCTAGACCAAAAGTTATTTGGTAGGTCAGAACAAATGGTTGACTCAATTGAATGGAGCACTCTTTTGATTTTTTGTTGAATTTGGGGCAAGCTTAATTGGGAATCAATATTTTTAAAAGAAATTTCTTCTTTTAAAAAATTGATTTGATTTGATTTTTGTTGAATAAGATTGATTTGTTTGATGATGGGTTTTCTAATAAATCTAAATATTATAGATTTACCATTATGCTTGGTCGAGATTCCTTCTTCAGATATCTCTAAAGGGAACAATGCTTTAATAAAGGGTGTCTCACAACATGGTCGAGCACTCCTTTTATAACCATAAATTTTACTGTTTCAACAGTACCGGTATCATGACTGTAATTGTGGTTACAGTGTCGGTTATTAATCTTCTGCCAGATTGATTTTGAAACAGTCATCTTCATTCTGAAATATGTCATCTGAAGAGGCTGCCGAAGCTGAAGAGCTTGGTAATGATTTCTTCGAGGAAGTTCCTTCATCCTCTTTCAATAGCTTGAGAATATTCTGCAGATTTTCTACAAAACTTTCTTTAGATTTTGAAACTGCTAAGGCAACAGTGATTTGTACTTTCTGGTTGAGGAATTGGGAAGTTTCTGGATCTACTAATTTCAGAAATTCTAAATTTGTTACAAACCATTTACGAACTTCTTCCGGACTTGCCTTGAAAGCATCAAATTGAGCCCACCACTTTACATAGGAATATATATATATATATGCTAGAATCACAAGTGCAAATTCTTACAATCCTTTAATGTGTACCATACCAAATGACGTGATACTTACATTGTTTGGAGAAGGAGCAACTCTTGTACAATTTCGTGCATATGCCTAGCTAATTGGCCAATTTGATTTTCTATTATTATATGACTAGCCTATATACTCTGTTGAAATGTCATTCACAGTCATTTGCCTCAGAAATTCTTTTAAAGATGATTGTTCAAAACAAAAACAAAGACGAGTAATATTTGCATCATTTTAGACAAGATGTTGTGACCCGTGAAAATATGTGTCATATAATAATGATTGAAAATATAAATCACTTTGCTTTGAACATTATTTTGTTGAACATATCTTCATATGCAATGCTTATTTAGAGACCAAAATTTTCTTGTATAGTTCCACTTTTATTTCATTTCCTTGCGTTTCTTTCTAATTGTATGAGTTTATTACATTTTTTTTTTGTATTTTTTGTCATTCTCTTCTCTTGAATCTGGGTGCAAGTTGTATAAAAAATTGTTTTTCTTGTCAATGAAAATATATATGATTTTGACGTGGAAATAAAAATTATTAATGGGGTGAAATTTTTCTTATTGTTGTTTTTATTTCTTAAAGATTATTGAGTTAGATTTTAATAACTACTTAGGTGAGTTGGGTGATATGATCGAAACTTTTAAGGATTCAAGTGATGTATTAATTTAAAATAAGGTACTAGGGTTTTGGTGAATCTATAAACTCATAAGAGGCTAGAGAATTTGTATTCCATTCATTCAATTTATATTCCATTCATTCAATTACACAAGAATTTGATCTTATTTATTAGTATAGAATTTTAGTCAAAAAAGAATTAAATAAGTTTTAATTAATAGAATACAAGAGAATGACAATACAAAAGTAATTATTACATGCATTGTCAACATAAGAACAACACTAATATCTAAATTAAGTTAATGAATACACTTAATTAATGTATAAATAACCTATGATTAACATAAAATTAACTCTTCAATCTTAGTTTAGTATACCAAAAATGTACGCCATTATGTTCTTCTTCTTTTTTTATCCCTCATGGTTTTAAGTTTTGTTTCTATCCCTACATGTGCTGACTAGTTTTGCAATATGTATATAAAAAACTTTATGTTTATTTCTTTCATATACAAAAACTCATAAGGTTAGTAATTATTCATGCATGATGAGTAAAGGAAAATAAATTATGGAAATAATATTATTATAGTAAATAAATTATTTAGTTACATTTCCATTTTTTCTATGACTATACAACCATTCAATGACCACTATTTGCTTCAAGTTTCCGCGTAGAATAGTTGACATTAATTGGATAGTAATTACTGCATTAAATAGTTTTTGGAAATTTCTTCACACATCATAGGAAGCCAGCCCAGCAAGCAAAGTCATTCAAATTATAAAGTTTGGAGAATACACTTTAAATCATTAAATAATTAGTAATTACAATTTTCAACTTAAAAGAGAATCACCCTGTGACTCTGACACCCTGTGTTCAATCTTACGCGTTATCCAATATTCTCCAATAATCTTTGTTTATATAGTTACCTTCCAATATTCTAATAACCTTCATTTTCATGTACATCGGTGACTTATCATAAAATAAAATCTGAAAAGACCAAAATAATATATACTCAAAATTTATAAATTTATATATGTTACAAAAAGTTATTATGAAACTTCTTCTTTACTTCTAATTGTTTGAATCTTTCCTATATGTAGTATCATGATTCAAAATATGTGAAAAAATAAAATTTGTCTTATTTTTATTTTCACAGATATCTATTTTTATATTCTTTATCTATATACCTGTCTAAAAAAGTTGAAGAATAAAATAATTTATCAAAATCTAATAAAAAATTAGGAGATGTAATTATTAAAAGAAAATTTTATGATAATCATATCATAATTAAAAAACAGGCATGAAAAAACATATAGTATATAAATTTTCTTTCTATATTCATAAAATAATAAATATACAACAAAAAAAATTCATGAGATAAAAATACTATTTATTAAACTAATATAGTTTTATTTAAATTTCAAGAGACAAAAGAATACCCTTTTATCTTTAATAATAGAATAAAACATATGAAAAAAATGTAGAGAGAATGAGTTTGTGTCTAACTTCCTAATTTCTTCATAACGAAAGAAAACTGAGAATCCGTGAGAAATTCAAAAGATGATGAGAAAGAACAAACATCATCTCAATAAATTTATTTATCTTTTATTGTATTTAATTTTATATTTTATTATTTATTAACGTGTTATAGTTTATTAAAAATAAATAAAAATCTATCTAATTTAATTTTTATAATACAATATAATTTTAAATTTTTTTAAAGATTTAGGAGGACCATGATTTGGAACAAGAAGGGTGTGCTTGTGTTTGCTTTCAAGAATGGATTTGAAGGAGAGTGAGTAAATGAATTGAATTTGAGGGGATAAAAAAAGAAAAATGAGATTGTTTGTTTCAATGGACGAAGGGAGGAGAGTAAGGAAATTTGAAGGTAAAGTTTCTGAAAGTTTGTCAAAATAATTGGATGGATGTGATAGATATAAAATAATATTTTAATAGATAAAATTATTAAATAACAGTTTTACTCCTATGATTAAAATTAGTACAAAATAAAATATAATAATTATTATTAGTTTTAGTATTATTATTATTACTATTAATATTATTAGTTTTAATATTAGTATTATGTTAGTAATGTTATTATTATTAATATAATTACTATTATTATTATTATTATTAATTATCCACAAAGTTTAGTAATAATAATAATTATTTTTGTAAATAATTTTAATTATTAATTTGTAGGTGTCATATTTAAGTAACAACTTTTTTATAACTATTTTGGTTTTTTTGCATAAGTACATAAGGTGAGAAAAAAAAATTAATTCAAACAACATTAATTGAAAGTACTTTAATAGAATATAGGCATGCAATGCTGCAAAATCAAAAATTCCCTTAAATGAAGGTTAGTTTCAATTTAAAAATTCTAGACATTTAAGTAAAAGTATAAAATTTGTTAAGTTGGAATTGTAAAAAATAGATGGACATTTAAGTAGATGTGTATGCGTTGAGGAGTTTTTTCCTTCTCAAATCTATCTGCATAAATAATGTCTAATTTCGAGAAATAAACAAGTTTCATCCATCATAGTTCATCCTCTTGAATAATAAATTCTTATAAACAAATACGGTTTAAGATCCTCTCTAATAATTACGATGCACGTATTTTAGAGAATAAGGTTCGGAAATAATCATTAAATCACTTTTCAACTATTAGTTGACAATAAAAAAATATTTGTTTTTATCTATTATTTTTAAATTTTAAAATAACTTTCATTTTATTAATGATTTCCTGAATTTAATAAATCTAAAGAGAAAATATCATTTATGATAATGGAGAAAGAAAATATAATAGCACACAAATGTACATTGAATAAAAGACTGAAAAAAAATATAATAAATCACTTAAAACAAATTAAATGATTTTCCTTATTTGGAATAGAAAATTTAGTTATAAATAAAACACAGGGAGATTGTATGTGTAAAAAATTGAAATCTTTTAGAATCTAGCATTAATTTATCTTCACTAGTTTAAAGTTGGTGTAAGAAGAACTCATCTAACAGTTATAATATCTTACTTTAGAAAATATTGGAATGAATCTTGAGAGACAATTAGGAATATTTAGTTCGTTACTTTTTGCGTAAATTTTATAACTACAAGAGACATTAAATTTTAAAGAGAAAAACTAATACATTTTAAATAATTAAATAGTTAATAATTACAATTCTCAACTTAAACAATCACTTGTTCAATGTTAGGTGTCATCCAATATTCTTATAACTTTCATTTGCATGATTATTAGTGACAGATTGAGATCAAAATAATATACTCAAACTTTATATACGTTTCAAAGAGTTAATATCAAACTCCTTACTTACACCACCTGTAATTATTTGAATTTTAAAAATGTCAATGTCTCTCTAATTCAACAATTGAATCTTTAGCATTATATTTTATATGAAAAAAATATAATCTGTGTTGTTATGAATATTTTTTTCTTTTATCATTTTTAACAAGTAAATTTATTCTTTTATTCTTTATCTATATACTTATTTAAAAAAAAGTTTAAAAATAAAATTAATTTATCAAAATCTAATAAAAAATTAAGAGACGTAATTATTAAAATAAAAATTTTTGAAAATCAAATCACAATAAGGATTATGGAAGAAGTAAATAGTACATCACTTTTCTTCCTATATTCATCAAATAATAAATACACAAAAAACTCAATGAGATAAAAAAATATTATTTATTAAACTAATATTTCACTTAAACAAAAAGAGGGTTACCCATCTTATTTTCAATAATGAGATAAAATATATGAGAAATACAAAAAAATTGAGTTTGTGTCTAACTTTCTATTTCTTCACTAACAAAAGAAACCATGTGAGAATGAGAATTTGTGAAAAATTCAAAACATAATTATAGAGAACATAAAAATATTTCAATAAATTTATTAATCTTTTATTATACTTAATTTTATGTTTTATTACTTATTAATATTAAATATTATATTTTATTAAAGAAATACAAATTTACCTAATATTTTTTTTCACTACAGTAATTAATGTCCTACATATATTTGTATAATTTTAAATAAATTTTTTAAAAGATTTAGGAAGCATGATCTCATTGGAAGACTAAGATCCCCTCTAATAATTGGGATGCACGCATTTGAGAGAATAGAGTTGAAAAATAATAATTGAGTCGAGTCAGTTTTCAACTATTAGTTGTCAATAAAAAATATTTGTTTTTATCTGTTATTTTTAAATTTTAATGATATCCTGAATGTAATAGACTTGAAGAGAAAAATATTATTTACAATGGCACACAAATGTACATTGAATAAACAACTGAAAAAAAAGAGTATAGTAAATAAATTGAAACAAATTAAATGATTTTCCTTACTTATATTTGGAAGAGGAAATTTAGTTAGAAGCAAACATAGGGAGAATATATGTGTTAAAACTTGAAATCATTAAAATCTAGCATTAATTTTTCGTAACTAATTTAAAATTGGTGCAAGAAGAAGTCATCTAACGGTCATAATTTATTACTTTACTTTAAAAAAATATGGGAATCTTGAGAGAGTTTTAGTTCACGATGTTGTGGATAGTGTGTATTCACAGGTATCCAAAATAAGTTTGTTTGTCACAGTGAGAAATTTTGTTGATAGCGGAAATGGTAGTAGGTATGTGGCGAAGGAAAAGTCAAACGAATGAGCGTTGCTGTTTCTTCTGCAGAATTGATGAGTGAAAATGGCCTTAAAAGAAGTTTGGGAAGGGATTTGGGGCAAGTGGGAAGAGATAAAAGCAGAAGGGTATTAATAAGAAAGCTTAGTCGGAGTTAATATTATCATTAATTGGTTTCTCAAAGAACCTTTGCATGGTGTCCAAGTGGAGTGCTGAGCGAGTTTGGGAATCCACATATGACCTCAGAAGTGAAGCAACTGTACAAGTAAAGGAACAGCAAAATCCGCAATTATACTCTGCTGCGCGCCCCACAGGCGCAAAAAATAAAAAACAATCACGTGGTTCATATCCCTTCCATCAGGCCATCTTCCATTCAAATCAAATCACCATGTGCTCACCTCGTCACACTCGCTGCCACTTGGCGCATTCTCAGTGAACCACTGCACGGTGCATTATATAAACGCACCCCACAGTATACCGTATACGACACTCGCTTCTGGTTTCATGCAATGCACCCTAGTTTTGAAGAAGGTGCTGCTACAGTGCTACTCTTCCTCCTTCCGAATAGAGTGAATGAATGAATGCGTGTGAGTGTGTATGTGATAATGCAATGGTGGTGGTGGGTGTGGTTGGTTTTATTGTATGATGAAAGAAAGAGAAAGAGATTTGAAGAAAGAGAAAGAGAAAGAGAAAATGAAAAACGCCATTGATTTCTGTTGTAAGTTTTCAGAACTTTTGCAACAGGTGGAGGGTGTTATCGAGCCCCATGTTTCCTGTGTCTTCACCATCCATCCGTCACTACATGCTTGGCCACTATCTAACCACCACCATCACCACCACAAGAGCACCAAACCCTAGGCGCAAACCAAACCCATCACCCTTAACCCTGGTTTGCACCACCCCCTATTCACACGCAGCCACATTGCCCTCATTAACTCTCCTCTCTCCCTCCACATTATTGTAAAACACCACAAAGCGCCAAAACCAAAACCATCCATGAATCCGCTCCTCACATTTGGTCACCACTCTGATTAACCCATCTACTCTACTCTACTCAAGAAAGAGAGTGTGAGAGTGTGAGAGAGAGTTCATTATATTATGGTAAAAGTAAAAGGAAGCAAGGGGAGAGGATGGGGTGAGGCGTGAATGCAGGATAAACAAATGTCATAAAAACCAGACCCTGTAATCACAAAAATCCTTGCTAAAAATAGAAAAACTCCAAAGAAAAAAAAAATATAGAGAGAGGGGGAAGAGAAGAGTGAAAGAGAGTCCACCATTGATCTCTTTAACACCAAACCCCACACCCATTTCGTGATTGCCCAGCGTCGTCCATACCCGACCCTATCTATCTATATCTGCCTGCACACACTCAGACTGAGAGAAAGAGAGCCAACAACTACAGTCACAGAAAACCAAAAGCACTGTGTGTGTCTCTCTAAATCAACCAAAAAAAGAAAAAAAAAAAAAACCCTAAGCTAATGATGATGGATCAGCGACAGCGAGAGAAACTGCTTCACAAAACCGAGGCCTGTGCCTTCGTGGCAGGTGTTGCTGCCGAGCTTCGACTTGTCGCCGCCCAAGGAGACATCGCCAACACCAACAACGTTAACTCCACCACCACCATCGTATCTCAATCTCACGCCTCGCCTCGGATCCACGACGCCAACCACCTTGGCCTCGTCGCTGCGGTTACCAATCTTGGAACTGTTCACAGGAAGAAGAGGATGCCCAGGCAGCGAAGATCCACCGTCGCCACCTCCTCCACCACCCCCACCTTGTTTCTCCAGATGCACCACTCCGACAACGCTCTCCCCTCCAAGCACCACCACCCTAATTTACCATCTTCAACTCCTTCCGCCTCCTCGCACGTGCCACCCTCCTCTCTCCAGTCCGTTAAACACCCCACTCCTCCCCGGCTCGCCGCACGTGTGAGTCACCCCTTTTCTCCTTTTTCTTTTCTTTTTTTTCTCCAATTCTTCATTCTCAAGATCTCATCTTATCTTATATACATACCCCCATTCTCAATTGGGTCCTTGCTATGTCCTCGCGATATTGTCTTGCTCCTAATTTTTTTACCCCATTTTTGGATCTCATAAATTAAGTGTTTTTTTCTTTCGATTAAAATTGGAACTTCGTTTTAAGCTTTTTTTTCCCCCGATTTTTTCACCAATTATCTTCACTGAACTCCGATTCTAACTCTAAAACATTGAAAAACAATTGCATCGGAGTTTTATTCAACTTCTTGCTGATTTGTTTAGATCTTGGGTTTGTTTGTCTCGTGATTCCCTTTTGCCTATTTAAATGATATTTTTTGTGATAATCTTTTCCAATGCTAAATGCAAAGTTTGTGATAATCTTATATAAAATATTATATTATATTATTATGATTATTATTATGTATTATATTATATAATTATATATAGTTGAGATTGGTACTATTTCTTTGTTTGAAGAGAGCACAAATCATTTGTTTGATCTTCAATTTGGTAACTGAGACATGGGAAGGGAAGAGTGAGAATGAAGGGCAAAAGTGACACTGCAGTCAAGAAATGAACTGAGTTTTTTATATTAAAAAATCCCCACCCAAAAAGAGACCAAAAGGAAACAGAATATATTAGAATATATTAAGAATGAAGTTTAGAAAAGAATGTCTCAGAAGACAAGATAAAGAATAAAATGAGAGTGAAGACATATTTTTTGTTTTTTTTTTTTACTAAATTGAGTGGTGAAATGGAGTCTATAAACATAAGTGAAACTAGGGATTTTAATGGGTGGGTAGGGTCCCGTACCCTACTTTCTGGATAAATATTTGTCTCATATTTGTCCCGTACATGTCCTCATATCCGTACATGTATCCATTATGTGGGTATCTGGCTTGGATCAACAAATTCATTTTCTCTGATTGATTCCTAAAAAATAAAAAAATCACTAACAATTTATATTGTAGTTTATTTTGAATGAATTATTAAAAAAATTACTAACTTCAATGTTCACATTGAAGTTTCATATTGTCCAGTTTTAATCTAGAAGAGCATGAAAACATAAGAAGTTCATTCAGAATTTGTAACAATCACTTAACTAAAATATCTAAGTAAAACTGTTAATTTCATTACCTTCCATGTTGGTCCATAACTAGTCTTGGAGACATATCAATGCCTCCATAATATTTAGAAGTAATCTACTGCGATATGGAGTAAGAATCCGACCACCACTACTTGAATGAAGACTCATAAACAACAGTTGAGATGAGGATTGCTAGAATGTCTCTCTCCAGCATTTGCAAGGTTGGGTATTTTAACCCATTACTTTTCCACCATGCTAAGATATCAAATTGTGCATCTGGAAGTTTTGCCTCTTCTAAATAACGATCTAAATCTTGTAAAATTTGACCTTCAACTTTCTTTTCTTCCAAGAACACCTATGTTCACTACATTTAGGTTTGAACTTTGAGATGAAGCAGCCAATTCTTTACCATTGACTTTAATTACATACTCTTTTACCAAATCTTGACAAATAGATTTTACCCTCTCAATTTCATAATGAAAATTTTCTCCATAAATTTGAGGGAAAAAATAATCTAACTAGTCAATTTTATACCTGGGATCTAATACAATTCCTACACCCATCACCCTGACATTCCAATACTTATTGAATTTAGTAATCCTGGTTGCAGCCATTCTAAGAATAATGGAAATAGGACACGAAAGTCATTCAATTAAAGCCAATTTAATTTCACATATATTTGTGAAAACGACATTCATAATTGGATACAAAGTACCAAAGAATAAGTCTTCATAATGTCAATCCTTATCGTGTTTCGAGAAATCCCCTTGAATCAAGATTGCAAAGCAAGACAATATTCCTTAAAGCCCATGTGATCAATCATTGACATTGGATACTCATGTAGAACTATCATCTTAACAAGTGCATACCTTGTTTCTTGACTAAATACATAGTTGCCAACAACTATGGTTTCACTTACTATTTTTTCCTGTTTTAAGAAATGCTTGCTTGATGTCTGGAGTTGTTCAAAGTTTGCAACACCTAAAGTGGACCATTAAGTTGTTCTGGTATAAAAAATTCTATCAAAAGGTTATAAAAACAATTTATAAAGTGAGTATACATAAATTATACCTATAATTCATATTGACGAACCAAAATTGTGTTCCTTACTATTAAAATGATAAAAGTCATACATTAGGAATTTTTGATGCATACGAAACTCATGAAATAATAAAATAATAAACCAAAATGCTATTAAAATGATAAAAGAAATATGATAATCATTTTTAATTCATACAAAACTCATGAAATATTAAAATAATAAACAAGAAACTCAGTTAAATAAGACAACTCGTATGAAACCATATTTTTCAATTCTTAGAAGTTAATAAGCCTCAACTATCCTATGCCAAGTATTCTTATTTTGTTAACTCCATCTGGCAACACATATCATATCACATGTACAGATACTATGATACCTGTACCTGTCATGTTAATATGCGAGTATAAAAAATATTCATACCCATTATCTGTGGATATCTATTTTTAATATCACTTTCTATCCGTTACGAGTTTTATCTGCGAATATTCGTAAGTACAAATTTTTTTTATCTCCCAAGGTGAAATATTGGGCTAATAGCTATCTGAACATTTGCGTCAGATTATGTTACCAAAAAGATACAAACACACATAAAAAAGGAACACACTTTTATCACAAAGACGATGATGGATATATATATAAGTGCGGAATGAATAAGTTTCATAACCGGGAAGGGACCAAAATAAATAAATTTCATTCGTCTTATATGTTTATTTGACAAACATGTGTTGTATTATAAAAAATATTTATTGGACTATGTTTCTGTTTTTAGAAATTTTTGATATACATGTTGCAATGCTAGCTACAGTATATCCGTCTTCAACCTTCATCCCTTATTAATTGCAAGATTGCCAACAGAACAGTACATTGTTATTTGTCTCAATATTAATTAATACCCTTACTTGGAATACCAAATTCTTACTTTACATTGTGTACACAATTTTAAAAGTAAAGAAAGAAAAACTTATGATTAGTGGATATTGACGGCTCCATATTTGGGAAATTGTGTAGTTCAAGATATCCATATTAGGCATGCTGGACAATGTTTTGGGTACTCTGCCTTTCAGACTGTTAGCATATGGACTTGATGTACTTATACAGGACATGGTGTCTATGATGTCTTACTTACACAAGAATTGCATGTTCTTTCACAATTAATTATAGTTTTTTCCATCTTTTAGTGGCTTTTAGGTGAATGTCTATAGCTTTAACCTGAGATTAACAATGGTCTAATTTGGTTTGTGTGTTTCTAGGGAATCGATCAAAGAAACTTGAGGTTCCTTTTCAAAAAGGAGTTAAAGAACAGTGATGTTAGCTCCCTAAGGAGAATGGTGTTGCCCAAGGTTTGGTCTATGTTCATTAATATTGTCTTTACTTCATTATTGTCTCAACTTCTCTTCTAATTCCACCATGACCTTAGAATATTAATGACTAAAATAATTGGGAAAGAAATTGTCACTTGCAGAAAGCAGCAGAGACTTTCCTCCCACCACTGGAATCAAAAGAAGGAATTTTTATGGACATGGAAGACAAAGATGGTACTCGTGTGTGGAATTTCAAGTACAGGTCTGCAACATATACATATATAGAAATGTCAGAAAATAAACTAAAGACATTATTTTACGACATTGGTTCTAGTTGTTGAATATGTAATTTAAGGTTTTTTTTTTAATTAATTGTTACTAACCATTCAAATTCATATTTCATTTTATTTGTATTTGAACAATGCAGGTTTTGGCCTAACAACAATAGCAGGATGTACGTGCTTGAAAATACCGGTAAAGTCTATTCATAGTAATTATTGTCTGACAAGTCCCAGAACAGATAAATTTTTGAATTTTATAGTAATGAAATAATAATAACAATAATATTTTTGTGTCTAATACTTTCAGGAGATTTTGTCCGCACACATGGCCTTCGATCCGGCGATACCATTATGATTTACCAACAGATTGAAAACAATAACTATGTACGTGCCGCCAAAAATATTTCTATATTATTCATTCTGCCACAGCATAAAATATACATATAAGGAACGAGAATCAAGTTCGTACTTAAAAGTACACACTGAAATACTTTAAATAGTATATTATGATATCTTTGACTCATTCGAAAAAAGTTATAATACTATTTTATTTATGCCATTAATTTTATTTAAATCTCTTTCCGAAGTTGATTCGTATGAAATTTTATAACTTTGTAATATTACCTATATTTCTTTTTCTTCTTAACCATATGCATTATATATATTCAGGTTATTGAGACGAGAAAAGCTTGGGAAGAAGATGAATCTGTGGGACAAAGTAATGAGACAGTGAACAAGATGTTCCCGAGTGACTTGGAGGTCAACAAACCAGGATGTTTCAACATAAGCTACCCTGCAGGGAATGATGCTGGCATGTCGTACATATATGAGACTACTATCTCAAATGACTCTCCACTTGACTTTCTGGGAGGATCAATGACGAACTTTTCAAGGATTGGACCGGTTGAAACCTTCGGTTCTGTTGAAAATTTGTCCCTTGATGACTTTTATTAAAGCACGGCACAACCACACAAAACAAACTAATTAACATGGTATTACTAAGACCAGTTAGAATATGTAAGGTACTAAAATGTTTTTTTTTTGTTGTTCATGAGTGAATATGGGAGGATTTTAGTTGAATAAAAGGGAGTCAGTGAGCATGTTTTGTGTTCCTCTCTCACGAACAAGTGAGATTGTATGTGATGTATTAATTTTTTATATTTATTTTTGTTCTGGTAAAAAAAGGTGTAAAATAATCTTTAACCGAAAACAAAAAAAAGAAGTATTTTAATCTCAGCTAATGACTCACTTAGGCCAAAATATTTCGTCCCTTGTCACGTGTTCCACATCTAACAGATCTTTTCAAACCCACGACCAACACAATCATCTTCCCACTCTTCTTAGTTTGCTTTTTACCCAATACGAACCATAGTTCATAATTGTCCCAAGACTACCCAACTCGTCGGCTAACGTCGAGGAAGGCAATCTTTCAGAACACAATCGTACGAGCCACGATCTCGTACACTCCACTGGACTTTCAAAACCACCAGACTACATCCTCAAGTGGCTACGTATTACCACAATACAAGATGCAGCAGTAACTAGGCCCCCAATAAAGCATCGCATCAAGACCTCCATCCAAAACTGTGTAAAATCCTCCACGTAATCCAGCTAAACACCTGAAGCCTCTTGGCGCATCACATGCGTCGCTTGGCGTTGTCTGGTTCCAAATCGCCTGGCGATCTCCTTACGTCACTAGGCGCTACGCGCCTTCTAGTGCCTTTGCTAGTCTACTTTCACCTAGCAAGACCATCCCTTTTGCCAGGCGCCATGCAATTCTACTTGCCACTTCCACTATTTGGAGTCTCTATCGTCTAACGGCTCGTCCCGCATTGCCAGGCGCCATACTAGTATTTTGGCATTTTTGACAAGTTCTAAAGGACCTCAAGCACTGAACATTCAATTATAGCACCATAACAAGTATGCAATCATAATCACATGACTAGATCACAATTCACACATTCATGGTTTCATAACTGAGGGCATGTCTCTATTCAAATATGATGCAGTCCATCATACAATCATTATTTTACCATACAAACATACCACCTTTAACTTAAACCAATAGCGAAATTTGCACATAATGACAATCTCAAAACATGCACCAAACAATATCATAATCAAGGCGAAACTTTACTCTTACACGCATTTAATCTCAAACATCACATAATTATGTAATTATCTTACATGTTTTACTTTACCAAATAAGCATGCCAATACATTTTAAAGACTTCTAAACCAGCAATCATGAGTACAATATATCTCTAGCTGTAAACCTCCAAATCAAATATCCACCGTTCAAAGTAAAGAAAAACAAGTTATGAATCACCTGTCAAAATTTCAGTTAAATCGGACGGTTAACAAACTGGAAAATGCAGTTTTACAAAAACTGCGTAGACTAGGAAAATCGGTGGCGCCTAGTGCCCAACGCCCAGAAATCAAGGACCTAGCGCCTGGCGGTTCCTACTACGCCAACAAAAAAACATAAAACATTGTTTTCCATGAAAAGCACACTAGAATACATCGCCTGGCTGTAGCTCTTCACCGCCAGGCGGTTCTTAATAAAAACCTAGAAACTGGGTTGTTTTAACATGAGTCGTTTGACGACTTTGAAGGTCCACCAGGTGGTTTTTGGAAAATTTCCAGAAACGCGGTATAACTCAGAAAAATGCACAACTAGTCATCTAGGCTTACTATACAATGAACACTTATGTAAATAAATATTAAGCACGAGGTACAACTCCCCTAACTTGGATTTTGTACTTCCAATTGAAAAACTTGTAATCCTTGGTGATAGCAAAAAGCCCATTTCTTGACTCCTTCTCCTTTTCCACATATCCATAAGCTTTCAAAACCCCCCTTTGTAAGACCCTAGAAATGTAAATAATTAAATAAACAATTATTTAATAATACAGGTATTTGGAGCCTTTATGACATTAAATGCGAATTATTATGATCTGGAAGGGTATTATATCAAATGGTTGAGAGTACTTGATTGTGTGAGAGGACTTAGGTTCGAGTCGTATGTATGCCAATTGTATGTTATTTTAATATGTATACTATTTTAATGATATGATTGAATGTGAGTAGTGGTAATGTAATCCTAAAATTATAGGAATTATCATGAAAAATGAATTGGTTGAATTAGTTGTGCATTGACTTTGTGATTGAGTGGTTGTGGGTTCAAACCTTGTTAAGAACAAATTTAACTTCCTTTTTACCAAAATTTCTTTTGGCATGGAGATGAAAAGGCAGAGCAACCCTAGCTACCAAGAGTGACAACCTAGGGGGCTGAGAAAACACCTTGTTAATGACTAATGAATAGTCATTAAGCCTCCTTTATACAAATTTTCGTTTTAAAGAGTAAATAGGATTTATTACTCTAATAATTGGGTGAGAAGAGTGTGGATATTGTTGTTGTGAGTGCATCAGGAAAGGAAGTGATCAAAGCAACCAATAGCAGTATCAGTTCAAATGTTTCGGGGCATTTTTGTGGTGAAACAAAGGAGCACTTGCGGGGAGCACAAAATAAGCTTGGAGTCTTCAAATTTAGCAAGGATTAACAAGTAAGGGGAGCTTTTTTGGTGTGTTTCTATTGTATATAATATACACTGCATTGTGTGATCCCAATTGTATGAAAATTCCCACAGTCTGTGCCATTTTTCGCAAGTTTCTGGCTTTTCGCCCAGAAATCGCCTGGCAGGTATGAGTATACCGCCAGGCGACGCATCAGCTTTAACCCAGTTTTGGGTTCTATGTCATGAGCTACCTTGTGGCGAGACAAAACCGCCAGGCGATGTGCGTTGTCTATCACTGGTCCGCTGTGTTCTGTGAATTTTATGATTTGTTGAACTTCCAGTTGGTTTCCTATGTTTGTGTGATTGCATAATACCATGATACCTCTATTGTTTGGGGTGCTTGTAATTATAATTGGAATGTAGACATGGAGGGTTCGTATTAAGACCAAGAGGTTATTCAGAATCCTAGATTTAAGGGCGATTAAGATGTGATTGGAAGTGTATGATGCGTAAAGTATAATACTATTGAGAGTGAGTCTAGGAATCTGGATTGAAGAACAAACCAATTTGGGTGCCAAAATCAGCAGGTTTCGCTATTGATATAGCGCCTGGCAGCACGAATAGGTGCGCCAGGTGATAGGACCATTATGGGAGTCCCTACACTACGTGGCGCCTGGCGGCAAGGTATGCTTCGCTAGGTGATAGACTTTAAAACTGTAGGTCTGTCTAAAGCATGGCACCTAGAGGCGAGGAGGTTCCGCCAGGTGGTCTGCACAGGTTTCGCCTGGCGACGCTTAGGCTGCACCAAGCGATAGTGCTGCGGGTTTTAACTTATGTGTGTTGTTTATACGCGTTGATGCGGACTTGGACTAGGAGATGTTGTGCCATGAACGGGTAGGTTCATGGATGGTCGTGAACACGTAATGATATGAGCGGGGAGGTTTATATCTTGTTATTCTCATGTGGGGATACGAGCGAGGTAGGTTCGTATGTTTCGTGCTCACACTTGAGAGATGCTGCATGCAGGGAGGTACGTAGCTGGTGGATCACGTGTGTTGGACTACGGGCGGGTAGGTTCGTAGAGCAGGTTTACGAGCAGGAAGGTTCGTAAGCAGTACTACAAGTGGGCAGGTTTGTGTGAGCATCATAAATCCCGAGTCCAAGGCTAACTATTTGTGTGAAATGAAGGTTGAAAAGCCTTGGGGATAAGGTCTTGGCTAAGAACTAACTAGGGTGAATCAGAAGGGTGTATTGCTTTTATTCTGTTACATTATATGTTACTTTTATTTATAAGCTCACCCTTTCTGTTTGTGATTGTCGATGATCGTATGATTCATTACACAGGAGTAGATGATGCTATAGGTGATGCTGCTGACGTATAACGACAGAGAGATGGCTAGCTTAGGGACTTGAGCTAGGGATTTTTTTACTATGTTTTCGTTGTTTTATCAGATTTTGGACTTGTAATAATATTATTATTTTACTTATGTTTAAATTATGGCGCATTGCAAAATATTTCAAATTTTCTCGTGTTTGGGAATAATAAAATTGCGACGTTTGAATTTCAATTCTTATTTATATAATTTAATTAAGTAATTTCTAGTAGGGATGTTACATTTGGTATCCGAGCAAACATTTTATGATTTTTGGGGAACTTTGGAAGTGAGCTTGCCGCCTTTTGTGTGTGAATCTATGTTGTGTTATTGATTGTTAGGAATTGATTGTTTTTATTATAATTTGAGTTGTTTAATGTTAACAGCCGAAAATGTGGTGTGTACAGGCAATGGCTAATCAGAGACGTAGAAACAATGCTGGGGCTGATGAGATTGCGAATGCAATCCATAGGATGGTGGACGTGGTGTAGCCTGTGGCAACACAGTCGAGGGCGATGATTCCACTAGTCAAACCGATGACGATAGAAGATTTCATGCGTCATAAGCCAGCAAAATTCACTAACAAGGCCACCCCGGATAAGGCAGACGCGTGGCTGCGAGAATGTGAGAAGATTTTTAGAGTGATCGAATGCACAAAGGCGTAGAAACTCACATTTGCCACCTTTTCGTTGGTGGCCGATGCAGAATACTGGTGGATGGGGATGCAACAACAGGTGCAGACCTGTGAAGAGGAGGTGAATTAGGTCAATTTCAGGAAGAGGTTCCTGGAGAAGTACTTTCCAGATAATGTTAGACATGAGCGTGAAATTGAGTTCCTCACTCTACAATAGGGGAACTTGTCAGTGCAGGCATATGTGGAGCGTTTTGAATATCTGGCGAGGTTTTACTCGTAAGAAGTCACAGAAGAATGGCGTTGTAGGAAGTTTGAAGGCGGCCAAAAGCATGAATTGAAACACTTCATTGTACCATTGAGGGTCTGGGAGTTTCCTGTCTTGATCGAGTAGGCCAAAAGTGTCGAGCAGCTGGAGATGGGGCCCAATAGGGTTAGTCGACCCCAAAAGACCAACACTCATGGCATACAACAGAAGAGGCCCTACAGTAGACCTTCGTAATCCTCGCAGAAATTACAATGCTATAATTGTGGAGGAGAGCACCTGAGGAGAGATTGTACGAAGTCGGCAAGCAGTGGTGGAGGTAGTGCTAGCACTCTCAAGTGCTATGCCTGTGATCAGCCGAGACACTTTGCTAACAGGTGTCCTAATAAGAAGACCACCCCTAGATCATGACATCAGCCATCTACGATAGAGAGACCGAGAGCAATGGGCCAGATATTCGTTATGACTAGTACTGAGGCCACCCGGTCAGGTAATCTTATTCTAGACTACTGCTTATTGTTTGGTAACTGTGTGCTAGTGTTGTTTGACTCAAGAGCTTCACACTCCTTCATATCCCACGATTGTGTGAAGAAGCTGGGATTGTTGACTCGTGACTTGGGATGCGAGTTAATAGTCTCGACTCAGCATCTGGATATGTTTAAACCAATTTTGCATGTGTTAGATGCTCGTTGGAAGTAGAGGGCCGAAGATTCAAGGTGAATCTTGTATGCTTGTCTCTGGAGGGATTTGATGTAATTTTGGGAATGGACAAACTGTCTATCAACCATGTGGTAATTGATTATGGACATCGTAGAGTCGTATTTCCAGAAATAGAAGGCATAGGGTTGATATCGACACAAGAGGCCATAAGTGAAGTAAATGAGCGGGCTACTTATTTCATGATAGTAGCTCATACTGAGAAGAAAAGCACGGAAGAGTAGATAGAAAGAATACCAATGGTGGACGAATATGCCGACGTGTTTCCAAATAAGATACCCGAGTTACTACCCAGCAGGGACATAGATTTCTACATTGATCTAATCCTTGGAGCAAGTCTAGTGTCGGCAGCACCTTACAGAATGACACCGACAGAACTAGCAGAGTTGAAAAAGCAGATCGAGGATTTGCTAGAGAAGAAATTTATCAGACCAAGTGCATCGCCATTAGGAGCTCCTGTGTTACTGGTGAAGAAGAAGGATGGGAGTTCTCGATTATGTGTAGACACCGACAGCTGAACAAACTTACGATAAAGAATAAGTATGCACTGTCGAGGATTGATGATTTGCTATACTAGTTGAGAGGAACATGTGTATTTTTACAAAATTGACTTGAGGTCTGGATACCATCAGATCTTGGTCAAGCCAGAGGATGTCTAGAAGACAACATTCCGATCAAGATATGGACATTACGAGTATGTAGTAATGCCATTTAGAGTAACTAATGCTTCAACAGTCTTCATGGATTACATGAACCGAATTTTCTGCCCCTATTTGGACAAGTTTGTGGTGGTGTTCATAGATGACATTCTCATCTACTCCAAGAATAGGGAGGAGCATACAAATCGTTTGAGAATGGTATTGGAAGTACTCCGAGAACATCAGCTCTATGGCAAACTCTCGAAGTGCAAGTTCTGGATAGAAGAGGTACAATTTCTGGGGCATGTTATATCTGCACAAGGGATTGCAGTAGACCCTAGCAAAATTGAGATAGTGTTAAAATGGGAAAGACCTCAGACTGTGACTGAAGTAAGAAGTTTCCTAGGGTTGGTAGGGTACTACAGGAGGTTTGTAGAGGGATTCTCTAAAATGGTGAGTCATTTGATTCAACTCACTAGAAAAGACCAACCCTTTTCCTGGACAGATAAATGTGAAGAGTGTTTTGAGGATATGAAGAGGAGATTGACTACAACTCCAGTACTAGTTATTCCAAACACCAGTATGAAATTTGAGGTGTACTACGATGCATCCTATTAGGGTTTGGGGTGTGTATTGATGCAAGAAAAGAGACCGGTAGCATATGCTTCACGTCAGGTGAAGATTCACGAAAAGAAATACCCCAACCATGATCTAGAGTTGGCTACGGTAGTGTTTGCTCTTAAGACATGGAGACACTACTTGTATGGCTCCCAATTCAAGGTTTTCAATGATCATAAAAGCCTAAAATACCTGTTTGATAAAAAGGAGTTGAATATGCGATAGCGACAATGGATGAAGTATCTCAAGGACTATGATTTCGAGTTACTTTACCATCCTAGTAAAGCAAACATAGTGGCAGATGCCTTGAGTCGAAAGAGGATGCATATGTCAGCATTGATGGTGAATGAGTTGGAGTTGATTGAGAAGCTCAGGGATATGAATCTGGGTATACAGCTAGGAGAGGATTCCATTAGATGTAGTGTACTGACGCTGATCAACAACATCTTGGGGGTGATCCGAGATGAGCAGAAGAATGATGCTGAGTTACAACAGTTTGTGAGTTGGTTGGTGTAAGACCCGTGGAATTTAATTAATTAATTAAATAATTAATTAATAAATGCGGGTGGGAAGATCATTTATGACATTAATTTCTGATTGGTATGACGTGAAAAAGTACTAGCTCAAGTGGTTGAGAGTACTTTATTTGTGTGAAAGGACTTGGGTTCAAGTCCTATGTATGCCAAATTATGTGTTATTTAATTATTATTCTTTTTAATAATATGATTGATCATGTTTCATATGATATAATATCTGAATAATATGAATGATCATGTTTGACATTAATTTGGCAATTGCATAGTTATGGGTTCAACCCGTGGAGAACCCAAATTAAACATTTTTTTTGCTATTTGTGGCTTTGGCTTGAATGTGAAGGGTTAACGTAAACCCTAGAGGAATTAGCAGCCAAGAGTGGCTGTAAAACAGTCCATAATGGGACAATGAATGGCCATCAACACTCAAATTAAGTTGCAGTTTCGTTTTTGATCTTCTCCCTAGCTTTAAGTCACCCTTTAAAAGGCAAAAGTGAGGTTTTGGAAAGGTTTTGCAAGGCTAAAATTGGTTTCAGAAACAGAGCACGAAAATTGTTGAGATTAGTGAGTTTTGAGTGAGGTTTGGGGCTTGATTGAGTGGAAGCCAAAAGGAAGGCCATTGGTGATTGTTGGGAGCTCTCAAGCAATCCATTTATAGGCAAAAAGGATCTAGGTTAGGGGAGCTGGAAAATCGTACTCATGTTATATTGTATAATTGCATGAACTGTATGTTGATTGTGTGTATTGGAATTGTATGAAATTGTACGTTTTTGGAATTTTTCCAGAAACCGCCTGGCAGGTCATGACTGGCCGTCAGGCGATTCATCCCTTCTATGCAAATTTCTGGTTCTGGAAGAAGAACCTCCTGGCGGTACACTCCCAACTGCCAGGCGATGCGTGATCAGTGCACAGTTTTACAATTTTGTTTGAACTGCCTGGCGGTGATGAATTTCCGCCAGGCGACACAAACCATTTTAGTTCGATTTTCATGATTTTGGGATGCTGGGGAGATTCTGGTCATGGGAAAAGTAAGGTTATTCATTGAAGGGTTGTTTGATGATTGAATTGTCGTCGAATTTCAGGGTATAGATAGTTTGCGTGAATGAAACAATGTTTTGGTTGAGCTTAGTGGAGGATTCTGATACTAATCGAATTAGGGTTGTCCTTGAAAGGGAAATTTTGTTGGGGATGATTGAGAGAATGATATAGGGACGGGATTCACAAGCAATGGAGTTGAGGAATAGTTGGAAAATCAGAAGTTTTGTGCAAGACCTAATGTTCGCAGGACTTGGGAATATGAGAGTTCCTGGAGAATGCAGGAATCGCCTGGCGGTTCGTAGGTTGTCGCTAGGCGCTGTATCAGAGTGGTAAGACTAAGCGTTTTGATGCATTGGGAAAGCCATGTGGGGTCAGATGTTGTATAATAGAGCGATGGAAATTGAGTGGAAGTGGTCTAAAACTGGAAACTGCTGTCAAAAGCTTATACAATATAGAATGTGGCATAAGAATGGTTAGGACTTGAGTGATTGTAAATGGTATTGTTGGAAGGATAGTTAATGATACAGTATTAGGAACACAATTGTAAAGGGTTGGTGAGATAAGTGTTAGATACTCCAGCGAATGTCTATGTGCAAGTCCTTAGGCAAATTTGGGTAGTTAGTCGTGGAATTGAACAAGGTATTGAGATATAGGGGATTTTATAAAAAAGAACTTTAATATCAGTAGCATTGGCTCTGAACTGTGAAGAGAATCCTATAACAGTAGTAATTGACTTGGCATAAACTCAAAGTAAGACGTCCATGAATATTATTAAGGTGAAAATAAGGAAGCTTGAATTGGAAATTGTGAGGGTAGTAGTAGAATAGGAAATGCTATCCAATTAAGGAGTGATGATTAAACCTCACAATTGTTAGTAACCATCAAAAGTTATAGGATACTAGGAAAATAATCAGAGGAAACTAATGTGAGAAGTGGTGCCAGACTGGAGCAGAAACAAGTAACGCACAACACTGTCATGGTACCTGGCGGTGAAACGTGAACCGCCAGGCGATAGCATTGGTTCAGTGTGGTCCTGAACGTGGTGGCGCCTGGCGGAGGGAAAGGTCCCGCCAGGCGACGACGGCAGAACAATAGCCCTGGAGTGCGTCCGCCTGGCGGTGTGGATTGTCCTGCCAGGCGATGTTTGTAGTATTGTTGGTTCTTAGGCGTTTGGCGCCTGGCGGTACGTGTCCCCCGCCAGGCGGTCTGGAAGCTGTAGCGCCTAGCGGTATGTGTCCCCGCTAGGCGATTTGACTGTTGTAAGTCCTAGTTGTTGGACTATTTAGGAGTGATCTACCAGGCTTGTAGTGTTGCTTCAAAGGCAAGATTGCTAGGTTCCTTGAGTTGAGCTCGGAACGTATCCCTTGAGTTGAGCTCGGGATAGGGGTTAAGCACATAACATTCCTTGAGTTGAGCTCAGAATGACATCCCTCGAGTTAAGCTTGGGATGGCGGATGAACAAGAGGAACCCTTGAGTTGAGCTCAAGTTGGTGAGTGTTGTCAGTGTGAGTGTGCTGCTTGTGGCCAGTATGGATGGCCCTTCTCAGCAGATAGCCGACGAGTTTGATAGTCTTGGGACAATACGACTTATGTTGTATTTGGGAACTCCACCTGGCATTACGGTATGTGATCCATGGCAATGGTTTCCCGCACGTGCTCTATCGGTTGTGGCCGATAGGTTTGGTAGCATATTACCTTGAAGTAGTCGCTAAGAGAGGTAGAACACGACTGATCTGGTGGTGGCCAGGTGATGAAATTAAAAGAATGGAAACACACTGGGATGTTTGTGTGGTTTATATATATATATATATATATATATATATATATATATATATATATATATATATATATATATATATATATATATATATATATATATATATCTATTGTATGTGTGAATGCCGTTTTACATATATTACTTTTTAAGCTCACCCTATCTGCTTGTGTTTGGCGATGATCGTGTGTGCGGTACACGTGAATAAGGGATGTTGATGCAGGTGGTGTTGGTGATGCTTAGATACGGAGCGGGGGATAGCATGGGAGACTTTTTATGACTTTATGTTATTTATATTTTGAAAATAAAATATAAAATTTTATGAGAGCATTTTGGATTATTCAGCTTTTGTAATCTTGGATTTGGCTTTATCTATTGAATTTATAAAAGTTTAAATTTACCGCGCTTTTGAGAAATGAGGTTTATTCATAAATGCGACATATTATTGATTTTAATTATTTTATTTATTTAAATCAGTAATATCCTGACGGGATGTTACATTTGGTATCAGAGCTTTGTTTTCAAAATGATTTTTGGGGTCTAAGGGGAGTGAGCTCATCGTGTTACGGTTGCGTGACTAATTAATTGTATTGTTTTACTAGTTTAGATGTGAAATTCTAAATTGAGTTGTGTAATTTAACCAGCTGTAAAAATGTGGCGTGCCCAGGCCATGGCTAACAGGAGGAGGAGAAACACTGCGGGAGCTGATGAGATCGCTCAGGCTATTCATCGCATGGTGGACGCGATGCAGCCTATTGCCGCTCAGCCCAGAGCCGTGGTGGCATCGGTTTGCCCCGTGACGATGGAGGATTTTATGAGGCATAAGCCCTCAAAATTCTCTGGTAAATCCACCCCTAATGAGGCAAATGCATGACTGAGAGAGTGCGAGAAGATTTGTAGGGTGATAGACTACACTGATGCTCAAAGATTATCATTTGTCACTTTCCTCCTAGTGGTAGATGCTGAGTATTGGTGGATGGGCATGCAGTAGCTGATGCGGACACGGGCCAAGGATATCACTTGGACTTCTTTCAGGACCAAATTCTTGGAGAAGTACTTCCCGAATTTGGCAAAACATGAGAGGGAAGCTGAATTCCTCACTTTCCAACAGGGGAACCTGATTGTGCAGGCATACACAAACAAGTTTGAATATGTAGCTAGATTTTATTCACCTGCAGTCACTGAGGAGTGGAGGTGCATGAAATACGAGGGCGGGCTGAAACATGAGTTGCGCTGATTCATAGTACCACTCTGCATCAGGGAGTTTCCGATCTTGGTGGAGCAGGCCAAGGCGGTCGAGCAGCTTGAGACTCGACCACAGAGGACCACGACAGACCCTCGCCCAACATCAGCTTTAACCCAGTATTGGGTTCTATGTCATGAGCTGCCTGGCAGTGAGACAAAACTGCCAGGTGATGCGCGTTGTCTATCACTAGTTTGCTGTGTTCTGTGAATTTTATGATTTGTTGAACTTCCAGTTGGTTTCCTATGTTTGTGTGATTGCATAATACAATGATATCTCTATTGTTTGGGGTGCTTGCGATTATAATTGGAATGTGGACATGGAGGGTTCGTATTAATACCAAAAGGTTATTCTGAATCCTGGATTTAGGGGCGATTAAGATGTGATTGGAAGTGTATGATGCGTAAAGTATAATACTATTGAAAGTGAATCTAGCAATCTAGATTGAAGAACCAACCAATTTGGGTGCCAAAAACCCACAAGTTTCGATATTAATATAGGGCTTGGCGGCACGGGAAGGTGCGCCAGGCGATAGGACCATTAGGGGAGTCCCTGCACTACGTTGCGCCTGACGGCAAGGTATGCTCTGTCAAGAGATAGACCTTAAAATTATAGGCCTGTCTGTAGCGTGGCGCCTGGCGACAGGGAGGTTCCGCCAAGCAGTCTGCACAGGTTTCGCCTGGCGGCGCTTAGGCTACGCCATGCGATAGTGCTGTCGGGTTTTAACTTATGTGTGTTGTTTGAACGTGTTGATGCGGACTTGGATCAGGAGATGTTGTGCCATGAGCGGGTAAGTTGATGGATGGTGGTGAACACGTGATGATATGAGCGGGGAGATTCGTATCCTGTTACTCTCGTGTGGGGATACGAGCGAGGTAGGTTCATACCTTCTGTGCTCACACTTGAGAGATGTTGCGTGCGGGGAGGTACGTAGCTGGTGGATCACATGTGTTGGACTACGAGCGGGCAGGTCCGTTGGAGCAGGACTACGAGCGGGGATTTTTGTAGAGCAAGACTACGGTCGGGAAGGTTCGTAGAGACAGGACCACGAGCGGGCATGCTCGTGTGAGCATCATAAATCTTGAGTCGAAATTTGGAGGGAAATCTTGGTTTCAATTTGGAGGGGGACGAAATTGCGTAATTTTTACAAAAATTGGGACTAAATTGAGACAAAAAATAAAATGAGGGACCAAATTAAGAATGAGAAAATGACAACTCCCAAATAGTGACACATGGCACTGTCACTGCCACGTGGCACTATGTCCACTTGACACGTGGCAAAATTTTAATTTTTTAAAAAATTTAAAAAAGATTAATAAAAAATAAAAAAAAATTCAAAAAATCCAGAAGCTGACACGTGGCACCCCATTTAACACCGTTACTTCACCCCTAACGGAAAGGACTTGATTGGGTCAAATTTCCCAAAATAGGGACCAGATTGAGATAAAAAATAATTGAAGGACCAAATTCAAATTTTGCTATGAAAATGGGGACTAAAAGTATAATTTAACCTTAATTTAATTAAGTAATTTCGAGTAGGGATATTACACTCTTAGCTCTCTTTTTCAGTGCAGCTTGGTTAAGATTATAAAAAAGGAGTCTATCTCACCCTTAACTCACTATTATTCTAACCCAATAACCCAATTTTTAATAACTTTAATGAGTAAAACGAATTTTGTATTAAAATTTGAACTTAATGATCATTCAATGGCTGGTGTATGGTGGTTTTCCAACCCCTTCCAGTTCAATCAAATTAACATTTTTCCAACCCCTTCCCGCCCTCTTACGGCTAGGGTTTTATGCTCCTTCATATTCATGCCAAAAAGAAATTTGACAACCACACCATTATCAAGTCAGTGCACAACCATTCAATCAAATTAACACATAATTAACATCCATAAGACTCGAACCCAAGTCCTTCCAACATGATTAAGTACTCATAACCACTTAAGCTAGTACCATTCCATGTCGTAAACCCGAGCATTAAATGTCATAAAAGTTCTCACTACCCCATATATTAAATAATTATTTATTTAATTACTTAATTTTCTTGGGTCTAACACCTCCCCTTCACACCGAGATACACGAAGAGCTGTCAGAACCTGAAATTGAGCCTTTAATGAGGAAATCCAAACTTTCTCGAGGTAAGAAAATTGCGGACACTATTTCCCAACCCTCCACCTCCCAATTCTAAACTCGTCTCCTCTAACAATAAACCGTGGATGATACCGAGCTAAGCTTTTGGAACCCTAAGTTCCCTCATTCTTTTCATGGTCGTAAAGATAATTTCTTTCGTTAAGATGTTTTCCTACTATAGTCCTAAGATGTCAAAACCGTCCATGAGAATCTCCTAGTAGGTCTTCACAGGGCTGAGGCTTCAACTTTTGCACTGTTGGACCAATTTACTAATCTCTTTGTCTCGAAGAACAGAAAGACAAAGATTTAGAGCAGAAAAACAAGTCTCTAGAGACCACCCTTGCTGAAATATCTCGGTTTAAAACCGAGGTTGGCGAGCTAAAAGATTTCTGTGACCAAATAAAGCAAAAAGATGACCAACTGCTTGCTCTTAGCAACAAACTAAAGGACTTGGAGACCAAGAAGGAAGCCTGGATTGCCAAGGAGCAAGATTTGCTCAATGATTCTAAACTCCTAAAGGACCATATTGGATCTTCCTTTAACATGGGATTCCTGCTAGCTATTGATCAAGTACACGTGTGTCAATACCCAATTTCATCCAGGTGAATAAATTTATTTTCAAAAAAAAAAAAAAATGTGAAACATTATTTTCTTCAAAGATTTTCAAACTTTAGTTTTAGAAAAAAAAAGAGATGAAAAAAAAGAAAAAAGAAGGAAGAACTCAATTTGTTTTTAATTATCACACTCCTTTCCATGAGCCCAACAAACTTAACATAATATTTTCTACCCTTTGTTCCTGATAGAGACATTAATGATATGATTCTAATAATTAGAAGCAATATCTCTTTGTATGCTTAGAATCAATATTATTAATTGGGATTGATTTTTGTGCTCTGATTTGTTAATGTTTAGAATCAATATTTCCGATCTTGATTGATATTGTGCTTTTATTTGCTATGATTTGATTTCCATAATGTGTTGTTATCATGACCAATTTTTTCCTCATTGTTCATTACAATTAAGGGTAGGATTGCAATTTATGAATATAAATAGACAGTTTGTTCCATGAAAAGAACTGAAAAAAAATATTCTCTACACTTCTCTAATTCTTTCCCATCATCACTTCCACACACATATCTCCTTTTTTATCTTTCTTTAAAAAAAACATATTGGAGGAGGTAGGAAGATAAGAAGAAGAGAGAAGATATTATAATGTAAGGAACAAAAGAAGGAGATTGATAAAGATGAAGAGGAACTAGAAAGTTTAAAAGGTATGTCAGTGCCAAATTTTTTCATTTATTCATTCCCAAATTTTCACTATATTTCGTTTTAATATTATACGTTTTTTTTCACCTACTTTTTGGTTTTTTTATCTTATTCTAAAAATCATAACAAAAAATAGTTTTCCTCGTTTCTTTAGTGTTTGTCCAACACCAATTTTCAAAATTCTTTTTTTCTTCAATAAATATAAAAAAATATAAAAAACTAAAATAAAAAAATATTTTCTTTCTTTAATTTTTAGTGTCTGTTCGACCGCTCATGTCGCATGACAACCATTTCCAAATAATTAGAATTTCCAAAAACAAACATAAAAAAAAGTTTTCAAAATTATAAAAAAATCAAATCAAAAAGTTTCTCAAAAAGTTTTTCATAAAGAACTACGTAACCCTGATTCTCCATTCACATGGAGATGCATAAGAGCGAGGATTAATCCTCGTCGGGCCCAAAAAAACAAAAAAATTATTTTTGTTTCTTTTGAAAATTCATTTATTATTACTTTCGGGGAAAATAAATATTTTGAAAAACCACATCCTTTTTGCATGTTTAATTAAAGGTACCATCATAAGACGAGCGTTGTGGGGTGCTATTACCTTCCCCACACGTAACTGACTCCCAGACCCAAAATCTATTTTTTTGCAGACCTTGTCTTATATTTCTGGTTTTTCCAAACTCTGTTTTTTTACAAATCTTATTTTTTGGTTCGTCGTCCCGTCACGATTTCGGTTGCGACAAATGGCGACTCCACTATGGATGCTAGAGAGTCTGGCCATTTATTTGGATGTGCATAATTGATGTGGTTTTTCTTAATATTTTTTTCTTCCCCCTTTTCTTTCATATTTTTATCTCTTTTTATATTTAGTTTAATTGTATGTGTATATTCTTCTTTATTTTGGTATTTGGAATGATTGTTAGTTTGGGGGTTTGGGTATACATTGTATTCTCCCTTCACACACACATTTTGTTCATTACATGAGTAGGGCCCTATACCCAGATCCGAGTTGCTTAGAATTAGAGGGGATTGTGTAGTAGTGCCACAATGGATGCACTTCCTAAGTGGTCATTGTGAGAACCCCAGCTAGAGTTTTTTTGCTTCATTGGTACTCCCACTTCTTGTTGTTTACCAACTGTCGAGGGAAATGCCATGAAGTGGGATATAACTCTAGTGACCTTGATCTTTAGGTATTAGGGAACTGTCCTTGTGAGCACATATACTTTGCCTTAGAGCTTTAAGCATGGAACCTATGTTAAGGTACTAAAAGGAGACTATTTGCATCATTTACCCTCACATTTTCTTGTATACATCACAATCACATTTCATTATAACACAATCACATCATTATAAAAAAAAAGAAAAAATGCCTCCTTAGGCATAAACATACATTTCATTGGCATATCATGTGAATAAGTTCCAGCGAGGCACAACCATGCATTGCATTCTCATTTGGTGGTCATTCTCGGTACCCTGTCCATAGCTTCAAACACATAGCACGCATATGCATAATTTAAAAATAAAATAAAAAAGACTGCACTACAATGAATTCAAACTCTTTTCCACTTTCCTTATCACCAAATTCTTAGAATCTTTCTTATGAAAAATGAGAATATAATAAAACATTCTTTGGTCAAATTAGTGGATTGAATAAAGAAATAAAATTTTGTTTGATATCATTTCTTTTGAAGCATCCATCTAGTCTTGCATACATGAAATTGCTCAAATTCATCTCCCTTTCCATCTTTCTTCCACTATAAACCTTATTTTCATTTCCATGGAGGATTATCATAAAGGGGACACATACCTTAAAATGATTACAAGAAACTCTCAGAAAAAAAAACAAAAAATGAAGAATAATCAACTAGGCGGAAAACTTTGAAGTGAAAAAAGAGAACAAAACAGGGGATATCCTGTCACATGAACTAAACTCGTTTCCTCTGAATTAAAGCTTTTTTCGAGAAAAACAACCATGATTTGGAATTATGTGTGACCATGTTTCTTTATCCAAACAAAAAAACAAAAGTAATTATCCTTTGCTACATAATTTGAGCCTTCCAAAAAAATTTCTTTCAAATTACCCTAAATAAGGGTCACCCTCACACTAAGGGTTGACATAATGTTTGCATTTGTTTCATCTGAATGGTAGTTCACCAATACAAAAATATATAAAAAAAAGAAAAAAAAGAAATGGTTATATCAAGAAAAGAAAAGAAAAAAAAAAGCAAAAGGTGAATAAGAAGAAGTCAAACAAATTCTAAATGAAACATTATTCAAAGATCCTTGTTTGAAACAACCCTCACATCACTTGTTTGGGCCTTTACTATCATTTACTTCCCTACCCCTAGCCAGCCACAATACAAGCCTAATAAAAGTCCACACAAATCAAAGATTGATTGTTATCTTTTGAAGGTTTTAATTTAGAGGAAAATTTTGATTTGCTAACAAGTTTGTTCTAAAAAAAAAGAGATATAAAAGATTAAAAAAGTGTGTTCAAAGATTTGCTTTTAAACACTGGGGCAATTTTTTTTTGGGTGACATATTTCCAAAGCTTTAAAATTAGCATGGGCAATCAGACAATTAAGTTAAATTTGGGTTGTCCCCTTTCAATTCATTCTTCATGAAATTCCATTTTCTTCTCCTACAATATCCCTACTCTAAGCTTAAACCTTGACCAACCTTAAAATAGTCCATCTTTATCAATCTCAAACCCAAACTAGGGTAGTCACTTTGATTGTAATTCATATATTGCTATCATTCATTCTGAATTGGGGCATTTATTTACAATGAAGACTGTGATTGATCACATTAGGGACAATTTGTGAAGACCCCATCATTTTTTAATCTTTTCAATTGGGAAAGTCAAACACGCTTTTATACCCTAAGACCATCCTAGGCTCTCACACTAGGGGCAAAGTTTTAAAGTCCCCATCATTTTCTTCATACCATCAATAACTAGGGAAAACCCAAACACATTTTGTGCCCCAAGACCAATTCAAATTGGGGCAACTTCTTAGTTAATCTTCATCACCTCATCGAAGCCTTTTCAAGCCCTTGGCAATTTCATGGATGTCATTCAAATAGTGTTTCAAAAGAAATGATTAAAAAAAGTGTTCGTTAGTAAACTGATTAAACCAAAGAAATGATTTGAAAAAGTAAAAAAATATCAAAGTAGAATGGTTCCATGAATTCGAAATAACAATGAAATGGGAAAGAATTCAAATTTGTTTTAAAAAAAATGCAAAAGAAAAATTCATACATAAGGTATTTGATATATCATATCAAGTCATGCATACATGAGTCATTCATATTTGTTAATAAAATATTTTCCACCTTTCCAATCAAACCCTTCTTCACTCATATGAATGGTTATTGAATCCTTTCGTTTTAGAAGGAAGAAATTAAAAAAAAAAATACATGTAAGACTCGTAGAATTTAATTAATTAATTAAATAATTAATTAATAAATACGGGTGGGGTAATAATTATGACATTAAATTATGGTTGGTATGATGTGGAAAAGTGCTAGCTCATGTGGTTGAGAGCACTTTGATTGTGTGAGAGGACTTGGGTTCGAGTCCTATGTATGCTAACTTTTGATGTTATGGTTTTATTATTTAAATCTATGAAAACATGTTCTTGTATATTATGATAATTGAATTGTGATTCCTAGTAAGAAATATGAATTGGTTAAGTGGTTTGATATAGACTTGGTGATTACATGGTTGTGGGTTCAAGCCTTGGAGAACTTACATTAAACTTTATATTTTTGGCATTTTTGGTTTTGACGTGAATATGGAAAGGTGGGAAGGAAACCTAAGTGAGCGGGCAGCCAAAGGAGGCTGGAAGGGCAGCCATAGGGAGGGATTGAATGGCACATTATGTCTTATTCAATGCCATTTTCGTTTTGGTAATTAATCACTTAGTTTAGGCACACTTTAAAAAGGAAAATTAGGTTAAGGGCTAAGGTTTGACAAGCTGGGAAACTATACCTAAAGAGAAAGCGAAAATCTGAGAGAGTGTGAGAGGTTAGGGTGTGATTTTGCGTTGCTGAATAGTGAGGAAGCAAGGAAGGGGGGTGATCAAGGGGGAATCTTACAAATTGTCAAGCTTAAGCGAAGGAGAACCAGGTTAGGGGAGCTGGAATCCGTGATTTTATACGTATGATTAATAATGTGTATCTATATGATATATTGATTGTATTTGCACTGTCCAATCCTTGAAAACTCTGCGTTTCTGGAATTTTCCAGAAACCGCCTGGCGGGCGATGAACTACCGCCAGGTGACTCATACACTTGCATGTGTTCTGGGTTCCTGGAAGAGGAACCGCCTGGCGGCACACTCACGGCCGCCAGGCGACGCAAAGCGTTTGGCTATTTCTGGATTTGCTGATGCAGCGCCTGGCGGGACTGGTTGGACTGCCAGGCGGCGTGGGGTGATTTGACCTATTTTGGGGTTCCTGGAGTTCTGGGCTAAATTTAATCGGGGCATAATTCAGGGGTGAATTGTACAGAGTGATATTGGTAACCAATAGTAGGTACGGTCATCTAACTAACGGAGTAAATGAATGGAACAGTGGGTGTAAGCCTAAGGTTGCAGGTGTGTTAACCTTGATTGCTCGTTGAACTGATTGAACGGGAATTGGATATAGAAATAGGGATCAATGTAATTAAAATATGGGGCAGTTGTGATTGTGTGAGAACTGGATGGCATTGAAGCGGAAATTCACAAAGATGGAGAAATGGTGGGGTTTTGAGTGCGGGGAAAATCTGGAAAATACCCAGATGGTAAGCACCGTTTTGAGTGTGGGGTTTATGGTCCTCTTCATTCATATGAATGACCAATATACCCTAAGCCCAGTTTCCAATCTGGTCCTTATTTTGAAAAACCACATTCGTTTTGCATGTTTAGTTAAAGGTACCGTCACAGGATGGGCACTGTGGGGTGCTAATACCTTCCCCACACGTAACCGACTCCTAGACCCAAAATCTGTTTTTTTTTTGTAGACCTTGTCTTGTCTTTTTGGTTTTCTCGTAGTTTTCCAGAATAAACTATGGTGGCGACTTCAAACTCTATTTTTTTACAAATTTTATTTTTTGGCTCGTCGTCCCATCACGATTTTGGTTCCGGCAACGTGCTTCTCCCCGACGCTGATTTATCTCATGCCGATGTCTCGGAAACTGTTGTGGATGACCAGCTGATTGAAATTGATGACTAAGATCTTTGATGTTTTTATCTTTCTTCATCTTTTGTATTTGTATTTTGAACATCTTTTGCTTTCCCTTTTCATGACTACACACCAGGTCTTATTATGCTAAGTTATCTTTATTTAGTCAACTGCCTCGTCCAAAATTGCCCATTATTTTTTACTTACCAATACCACTCTCCGCTTTTACCAAACAAAATACTAGTTGTCTTCGAGCTCTCGGTCCTTTAACTTTGAGCTCTTAGTCTATACAAAATCGAGCACTCTGTCCTATAAAATCAAATAAAATCTTTTAACACTTGCAAATTAACATAATTAGTGAAATATCGTGTTCTCCATTCTATATATTCAAATAAAATCTTTTAACATCTGCAAATGAACATAATTGGTGAAATACCGAGCTCTCAGTTCTACATAATCAAATAAATTCTTTTAACACCTGTATATAAACATAATCAGTGAAATACCGAGCTCTACATTCTACATAATCAAATTAAATCTTTTAACACCTACAAATGACCGAGCTCTCAATTCTATATAATCAAATAAAATCATTTAACACCTACAAAGGAACATAGTCGGTAAAATATCGAGCTCTCAATTCTACATAATCAAATAAAATCTTTTAACACTTGTAAATAAACATAATAAGAGAAGTCGGCTAAAAGCCGAGACTTCTACATTATACATTAACTTAACTCTTGACTTTTACCAAATAAGTGAAACCTAAACTAACCTCGAGCTCTCTGCCACTCGAGCTCTCAGTCTTTGTCAATTCAACATCAAAGCAACAAGAATCTCGGCTTGAAACCGAGATTATAATAACTCCAGAACAAAAGAAAATAATAACACTCGTACATGAATTTAGTCTCGTAGTCAACAATAGGGAACTGATCTTCTTCATACTGGTTGCACCAATTATCCTAATAACCAGCATAAAGCATCAAGCAACATGACCTAGCATCAAGCAACATGGCCTGGCATCGAGCATCGTGGCTCCATTTTTTTCCTCAAGCATAAGGGCCCGAAATTATCATCCAGCGTCGTGGCTCGGATTTGTCTTCGAGCATCGGGACCCAGAATTATCATTAAGCGTCGTGGCTCAAATTTGTCTTCGAACATCGGGGCCCGAAATTATCATCGAGCATTGTGACTCGGATTTGTCTTCAAGCATTGGGACCCAAAATTATCATCAAGCGTCGTGGCTCAGATTTGTTTTCGAGCATCGGGGCCCAGAATTATCATTGAGCGTCGTGGCTCAGATTTGTCTTCGAGCATCGGGGCCCGAAATTAATAAAAATGACTTGAATTAATTAAAAAAATATTCACAACAAACAAAACAAACGAAAACAATTGTCAAAAATAACTAAAATAAAAACATAAATTTGCAGCATTCTAGGTCCTAGGAATTTCCTTTCCATCCAATGTCTCATGTATGGTTGACTGAGGCGTGGTGTGATACGACAATATTACCCGGTGAATTTCATTTGGCCAATCTCATTTAGCTGTCATTAGTCTATGTTTCAAACCTCGTAGTATGACTTTGTTGGCTGCTTCAGCCATCCATTTATTTAAGGATGCTCCATAGAAGAAAAAACCTACCTAATTCACACTTCACGACATAATTGTCATACCTGTGAACATACGAATTGGGTGCCATTATCTGAAATGAGGCATTATGGAACTCCAAACCTACATATGATATTTTTCCAAATGAACTCCTTAACCTTATTCTCGGTTATCACAGCCACAGGCTCCGCCTCAATCCACTTCGTGAAATACTCAACGACCATTATTAGAAATTTAAGCTGCTGGACTGCGCGTGAAAAGGGTCACAGTATATCTATTCCCCACGTATGAAATGATCACGGTGCATTGATTGAATGTAGAACCTCAGGTGGTGCTTTGACCCAATCGGCGTGTTTTTGACACTGCTCACATTTCCTTACATACTCCACACAGTCAGTTCACATAGTTGGTTAGAAAAATCTTGCTCTCATGACTTGTAACATCAATGTTCTCCCTCTAACATGACTCCCACATATGCCCTCATGTAACTTGACCATGATTCACATTGCTTCATCTTTATCCACACAGATCAACAAAGGACGAGAATATCCATATCAAAACAAGTTGCCATCCATTAATACATATTTACTGGAACTTTTCGTAACTCCACTTGCTTCCTCATCATCCCCAGGTAGTTGTCCATCTGCAATGTACTTTTTTGTAGGAGTCATCCAATTCTCCTTTGGGTTTACTTGTATCGCCATGATTTGATGACTTTCCCCTATCTCTACCCACGAAGATACTAATGTTTCTCGAATCACCGATTTGTGTTGCCTAGGCTTCGTATAACTGGCCAATTTGATAACAAATCTGCTCAACAATTTTGGTCCCTGAGAACGTGTATAAACTCAAAAGAAATAAAATTCTTGGCTAAAGTCTGAACGAATACCAAATACTTAGCTAATGATGGATCTCGAGCTTGAAACTTCCCTTTTACCTGACCAGCCACCAATGCTGAATCACTCTTAACTAACAACTTTGTGGCTTTCATCTCCTTTGCTAGTAACGTCTCGACTATTAATGCTTCGTACTCTGCTTGATTATTATTAGCCTTGAATGTAAACCTCAAAGATTGTTCAATCAACACTCCATTTGGCCCTTCCAAGACAACGCCAGTTCCGCTCCCCTTTAAATTAGAGACTTCATCCACAGACAGAACCCACTATAATATATCTTCATGCTTAGATTTTGCAGGAGTGGTAAGTTCCACCAAAAAATCTTATATTACATATGCTTTAATCGGGCCTCTAGTATCATACTGGATATTATACTATGACAACTCCACTGCCCATTTCACTAACCTGCCTGATATATCAGATTTTTGTAATCAATGCTTTATAGGAAAGTTTGTCATTATCCTTATAACATGATTGTGAAAATAATGTCTCAGTCGCTGAGTCGTCACCACAACGGCTAATGAACCCTTTTCCAGCATAAGATACCGTATTTCTGCTTCATGTAACACTTTGCTCACAAAATACATAGGCTTTGGATCTTCCTTCCATTGTTGTACCAACACCAAACTAACTGCTTGATCGGTTACCAAAATATATAACGTCAAGATATTATTCTTCTCTGGCCTGTGTAAGACCCGAGAAATTTAAATAATTAAAGAAATAATTATTTAATAAATGCGCGTAGTAAGAGCCTTTATGGCATTTAATGCGAATTATTATGATGTGGAAAGGTACTAGCTCAAATGGTTGAGAGTACTTGGTTGGGTTGAGAGGACTTGGGTTCAAGTCTATGTATGCCAATTGTATGATATTTTAAAATGTGCATTATGTTAATGTTATGATTGAATGTGAGTAGTGATAATGTAATCCTAAAATTATAGGAATTATCATGAAACATGTATTGGTTGAATTGGTTGTGCACTTGCTTTGTGATTGAATGGTTGTGTGTTCAAACCTTGCTAAGAACAAATTAAACTTTCTTTTTTGTCAAATTTTCTTTTGGTAGTAATATGAAAAGGTAGAGAAACCCTAGCTACAAGATGGGAAGCCTAGAGCCACTAATGGTCTTTGAATGGCCATTAACTCCACATTCAAAGCCATTTTCGTTTTCATCTCATTAACAAGCATTAAGGCTTAGTTAATGGTCTAATTAAGTTAATTTTTGGAGAAGAAAGAGAGGAAAAGCGAGGGAACAAAAAGGGCACACGAATTTGGAACTGAGAGAGAGAGAGAGAGTCTGAAGGTGATTTTGAGGGGAATTGAGCAGAGCATCAAGTGCATTGGGAGAAGTCCAAGGCTGGACTAGTGGTGGCACAAGAGAGGTCCTAATTCTTCCAAGTGAGCAAGAATTATCTAGGTAAGGGGAGCTAACTTGGTATCGTTTATGTGAATATGTGATTGTATTTTTATCTTGTAATGTCAAGATATGTTTGATTGAGAAAAATATTGGGATTTTGGGGATTTTGACGGGTTGGTGTTCAATGAATTTAACAAAGTGTTTGATTGGATTCATGGATGTATTGTTGTTGAATTGTAAGAGGCTTTTAACATTTTTTTATTTCTTTGATTTAATATATCTCAAGATTTTAAGATTATTAAATTCTTGGTGTAGACTTGGAGGGGTATTGTGGTTTTTATTTTTGGATTAAAGTTGAAGTTTTGGTTTAGTAGCAGTAAGTGCATGTTTGTTTTTTTATACATAATCGCAAGTTCAATGTAGTATATGAGGTTTAAAGAGTTTTGGAAATGGTGGTTGGTGGTGTGACTATGTTCTTGGAAATTATGGTTGGTGGATTGAGATTCTATGACTATTTTATAGATTTGTTGGTATTAAAAGGCTTTGTAAGTTAGAGTTGTTACTATGAACATTTGAGGTGTGAAGCAAAGAAAGCAAATTGGGATTAGAGGTTTTGGTGCTTAAGGGTAAATGAAATGGATTCTCATAACGGTTTAATTGAGTGTAAGTTGTATATGCAACTTTACCCTTGTAGTTGTTTAGTTAGTTGATTGAATATTGATGCAGTGATGTTAAATGCACCTCGAATGAAAAATTGAAAGGTATGGTTTGAAATTTTGTGAATGGTTAACTGGGAATTAGCGAGGTACAATGTTATTTTGTGTATTTCCAAGTTAGGAGTTTAAAGATTCATAAAAATGTGATGTTTCACGTTGTTTTTTGGATTCTGGAATCGTCGATGGTCGCTGGGCTAGTGACTTAGTCGCTGGACGACTACATCTTTTTCTGATCTGCGCATTTGTAGTAAAATTTACTTTCCCGCCTCGTTAACCATTGGATTATACTCAAATTTGGACAATTGGTCCATAACATGTCATTCTTGGTTTTGACCGGTCGGATCGTTGATTTGAGGTCTGTAGTTTGGAAAATATGGCATCCATTACTGAAAATATGGCATCCATAAATCATGCGTGGTGTTTGATTGTATGGCATTGTAGGTACTTAAGTGTTGGCACTCACCCATTTAGAATGATTACTATTTTGTGATGCAGGTATCCCATGCTATGCTGAATCAAATGTCTAGAATACATGGACCTATGCATAAGAGTTATAGGTAATTGAATCGATTGTGGTATTTCTGGGTAGTTAGCATCATGTCCTGATATGTGAGGGTGTAGTAATGCCTTTGGTAGTATTCTAGATTAAGGAGCGACCTAACTTGGATGCCAAAACTAGAAGAACAATGCTACTGGTATGGCGCCTCGCGACTTACGAGTGTCCGCCAGGCGATAGGACCAACAGGGGGTGTCTCTGCACTGTGTGGCGCCTGACAGCAAGGTGTGCTCCACTAGGCGATAAACCTTAAAATAGTGCGTCTGGATGGAGCCTGGCGATGAGGCTGTTCCGTCAGGCGGTCTGCACAGGTTTCGCCTGGCGGCGCTTAGGCTGCGCAAGGCGATAGTGCTGCGGGTTTGACTTATGTGTGTTGTTTGGACGCAACTATGCGGACTTGGATCAGGAGATGTTGTGCCATGAACGGGTAGGTTCATGGATGGTGGTGAGCACGTGATGATATGAGCGGGGAGGTTTATATCTTGTTACTCTCGTGTGGGGATACGAGCGAGGTAGGTTCGTATGTTCCGTGCTCACACTTGAGAGATTCAGCGTGCGGGAAGGTGTGTAGGTGGTGGATCACGTGTGTTGGACTACGGGCGGACAAGTCCATAGAGCAGGACTACAAGCAGGGAGGTTCGTAGGGCAGGACTACGAGCGGGGAGGTTCGTAGAGCAGGACCATGAGCGGGCAAGTTCGTGCGAGCAATATAAATCCTGAGTCCAAGGCTAACTATTTGTGTGATTGAAGGTTGAAAAGTCTTGGGGTTAAGGTCTTGGCCAAGAACTATCTAGACTAAATTAGTTGGATAATTGATATTGTTAATGTATGTGTTATTTTCATTATGAGCTCACCCTTTCTGTTTGTGTTTGGCGATGATCGTGTGATTCGTTACACGGAAGCAGATGATATCACAGGTGATGATGGTGATGCATAGAGACGGAGAGAGGGCTAGCTTAGGGACTTGAGCTAGGAAATAAATTATGTTTTCTTCTGTTTTGTCGGATTTTAGAAATTGTAATAAGATTATTACTTTAGCTTTAAATCGAATTTTGGCATATTGAATAATGTTTTAAATTTCCCGCGTTTTGGGAAATGACATTTTAATAAATGAGGTTTATTTATTAATTCATTATTTTATTATTTTAAATCTGTAATATCTGGTCGAGATGTTGTAGCCTGCACAGCACCTACGATTTGCTCAAATACTCTTTTAACTGTTGAAAAGCTTCCTCACACTGAGTGGTCCATTGAAACTTATCATTCTTTCGTAGGCATTGAAAATGAGGTAATCCTTTGTCTCCACTTTTTGCCAAAAATAAGGAAAGGGCTGTCATCCTCCCTATTAATCGTTGAACTTCCTTAAAATTAGCCGGGCTTCTCATATTAATGATGGCTTTACACTTGTCGGGATTAACCAAGATCCTATCCATCAACCTCTAATAAGTTGCACTTGCATTTTTCAAACCGAAGGACATTACTTTGTAATAATAATTTGAGGTTTCCCCCATGAAGATTGTTTTCTCTTTGTCCATATGATGCATCTTTATTTGATTGTAACCCGAGTAAGCATCCAGAAAACTCAGCAAAGCACATCCTGATGCAATATCTACTAATGCATCTATGCTAGGTAAAAGGTATGAGTCTTTGGTACATGCTTTATTCAAATCAGTGAAATCAACACACATCCTCCATTTACCGTTTGACTTCTAAACCATAACCATGTTTGCTAGCCATGTTTGATACTGAATTTCCTTATATATGCTGCATCTAGAAGTTTCTTTACTTCATTCGCAACATCTTGAGCTTTTTCTCCCCCCAATTGCCTTCGTCTCTAAACTTTTTCCTTGGCTTCCGAGTTCATATTGAGTTTATGACACAAGTAATCGGGGCTTATTCCTACCATATCTGCTGTCATCCAAGCGAATGAAGAAAGATTTGCTTGCAAGACTTGTAAATTTGTGCTTCTATATCCGAACTCAAGTCTCCTCCTATTTTAAGTTTTCGTCCATTAAGGACTACTTCCTTTACCTCCCCCACAGGTTGGGGTCTTTGCTTCAGGTGCACTATTATGGGATCTAACTTAGTATCAATAGCTCCTTTAGTAGATGTCACATAGTATGTGTGCTTTCGACGAGTTCTGAGACTGTCTTCGTAACACTTCCGAGCTATCTCCTAGTTTACTGTCATTGTGACCACCTTTCCTTTGTTAGTAGGGAACTTCATTTTCAAATGAGTGGTTGAGACTACTGCTCCTAATTTTTTTATGGAGACTCTGCCTACCAGCAAATTATATGATGATGGAGCATTAACAACTATGTACCGCACCATGATAGTTTTTGCAACGTTATCATCCCTAAATGTTATGCGCAAATCCGCATAGCCCCTCACCTCTACTTGTTCTCCGAAAAAATTTACCAATTCCTCATCAAAGGGTTGTAACTGATCCATCAGAATCTACAACCCTATAAAGGTTTCCCAAAACATAACTTCGGCTGAACTGCCCTGATTTATCAATACTTTGTGCACATTCCTACGCATCATGATAACTGACAACATTGTTGGATCATCTTCATGTAGAACGAGTCTCATCAAGTCTTCATTGGAAAAGACAATGTCTGGAGTCTTTATACATCGTTCTATCTTGGTTGTTGTCATGATGCTTCTTACATATCTCTTCCAGGATGAGTGTGTCAGACCTCCTCCTGAAAAACCCTTGCAATTGTGTTAAAATCCCCTAAGATAGGAACCTCATGGGGCTTGGTTACCGAGGGTTGTTCTGTTTGTTTCCCATCCTTTATAATCCTGACATATTTCTTCAACAAACTCCTAATCGATAGTGCAGCCAGTTGATTAGCCAATGTATGACAATTGTCGGTATCATGCCCCGCTTCCTGATGAAACTTGCACCAGGCATTCAGCTGTAGACCGAGGACTCTGCTGGTAATATTGGGATGACGTAAGTGCTTAAATACCTCATCACCTTTTAGTATTTCAGATAAAGTAGTGTTGAAACTCGACAGCCACGTATGGGATGAATTTCCTATCCGATCTCCCCCTGAGAGGTGTCCTTTCTCATCGGAATGGCTTGACTTCCTTGTCGATTTTTGAAATGGTTGTCAACCTCTTGTCCCCTGTTCTTTTGTGCTTCATAGTGTCCTCGGTTTCTATTTCAAATACTGATTTTTGCCTTATTTCAATTAAGGTCTTGGGAGGAAACCGATATAATGATTCACTGAAAGAACTATCATGAAGTCCCTTCACGAAGGCTTTCACCAAAAAAGCCTCATTAGGATCCATTATCTTCATGCTTACATTGCTGAAGCGATTGAGAAATTGCTTCAGAGATTCGTCTACATTCTACCTTACATCGAACATGTCGACCATCTCTAAAATCTTTGCTATGTTAGCTGAGAACCTCTTTAAGATGGCTCGTGAGAAATTATAAAATGACTTGATTAAAGCATTGGGCAATGTGTTGATCCACTCCAAGGTTATCTTCGTCAGTGTCCCAACGAACATTTTGCAGCGCACAACATCTGTTCCTCTTGATATTAGCATTCGTGCTTGAAAAGACTTTAGATGCAATTCTGGATCTGAGGTTCCCGTAAAAGGAGTAATCTTTGGTATCACAAAATTTTGGGGGATCGACTCGTCCATGATTTCCTTGGAAAGCGGATGTGTTTCGATGACATCGACATTATTCAGAGTAGAGTGTCTATATCCTCCTTGGGCGATTTGCTGTTGCATGTCCTCATTTGCTTTTGTAGTTGCTCTTGTTGACGAATGGCTTCTTCCAACTGATGATGGGTATCCTCAGCCTCTGTCCGAAGTCTCTCTCTCTCTTTGAGTGTCTTCTCCCTCAACAATTGTAGGTCATCTTCTACTTTCTTGCGGGATTCCTCTCGCTCTTCTTCGAGGTGTGCCTGGTCAGCCTCAGCTTTCAATTTGATTTCTTCATTCTGCCGCTGCAACTCTAAGATGCTCTGCATAATCTACTGACGTGTAGGTCCCTATCGAGCTGCATTTTGGTTCATTTTTTTCTTCTTGCTGACGTACTTCTTTGTTTAGATTTGGTGGAGTTGGGATCGAGTTTTACCGGACCCCACGGTGGGCGCCAATGTTCCGGTCAGAAAAAGGTGTAAAATAACCTTCAATCGAAAACAAGAAGAAAGAAGTATTTTTAACCTCAGCTAATGACTCACTTAGGCCAAAATAATTTCGTCCCTTGACCGTGGGAGTAACATTCTTATTTATAAGGTTTAAAATTGGTTACAACTGTTACATATATACATAATCAAATACCTATAAAATATTCCTACTAATACTTCCAAAAGATAACCTAATGAATAACAACTGAAACGCTTCCTATAAATTCTTCTTAAATAATAACTAAGATATCTTCTTTATAAAATCTAAACTAAGATATTCCCTTTACATAATATACGATTCTTCCAGCGTCGATCTTGGAGCGACATCCTTACCAATTATGTCAACAACTTTGATTTATCATTATTATGACCTCGATTTTCTGGCGATGCAACTCTACATTTCTACATATCATCAATCTTGCATTGACTTTACGACGACACAACCCTATATCTCTACATGTCATCAATCTTGCCTCGACTTTATGACGATATAACTCTACCTCTCTGCATGTCATCAGTCTTGTCTCGGCTTTATGATGACATAACTCTACATCTCTGCATATCACCGTGATGTTTCTGGACCGGTACAATTCCGTACATATATATATATATATATATATATATATATATATATATATATATATATATATCTTAAAAAATTTATAATTGCTGTAAAAAGTTAGTTATGCTGCTATCAGATGTCTCTTATTTTAGTTTCTGGGAAATTATCGGTTCTTCAATGGCGCAATCAAGAGACTACCGTAACAAACAGAAGAAAGATTTCAAGTAAGGAACATTGTATTATTACATGTTGTTGATGAAGTGAAGTAGCATGTTTCAAATCTCATACCCGTTACTCTGTTGTTAGTTGTTGAAGGGTCTCGGTGAGTATATTAACTAGAAACTCAATTCAAATTTTTCTAAAATTCTTGTCAATAGCAATAAGTTGTAGCAAGATGGAAAAAAATATAGTTATCCATTCAACCAACATAAAAGAGCTTATCCATTCAATAAAAATAATACTTTTATGAGTCATAATTCTTAAACCAATCCTCTATCAAATAAAAGCTTAATACATTCAATAAAGTTTGCACACACAATAAGATATAACATATCATACACAACATTTTAACAATGAAAAATGATAGTCAGATTTTCACTAACTATTTAACAATTCTTTTTTAAGGCAATATATGATCATTGAAAAAATATAATATTTGTGAAGAAAAAGAAATCAGGAACAAAATAATAAATGCAAGATCTACATAAAAATTGTATGAGTGTTAAAATATCATTGTTATTTAACATTTTATATTTATGACAACCGTAGAACAATAAAGAATGAATTTTTGGTTTGTTTGAGTAGTATAGATAATTACGTTTTCAATTGTTAGTTAACATTTTAAGACTGCATACTAATTGAATAGGCAATTATTCTTTTTAGTTTAATGTTTTATAAAATAATTATAAATCATTGCATTTAAAACTATTTGTATGTCGTTTAACACCAACAAATTCAAACGTTGAAAATAAAAAATTATTTTCATATTTATTTTTTTATTTTAATGATAATCTTATTTTTAATATTTATTTTATTAATTAAAGTTTAGAAATAAAAAATAATACGAACATATTTGTTTTCCTCTTTCTATTGTTATTTTTGAATGTTTTTTATAGTTAAAGTAAATATTCATTTAAGTCTGCATTTATTTCAGTTCGCATCCCATTTAAATCAACATTTAGAAAGGAAAAATTTTCAGAACAATGATTTTATTTTCAGAAAAAAAAATCTCATAAAAGTCATTTGACTTTATATTTTTTTACATATATGAATAAAATAAAATAAAAATTTTCTCTTGTAATATATTTCTTATGTTTATCATATATTTTATATCTTCCATATTTTTATAAATCTTATAAATTTTCAACACTCATATATGATTCATAATCCATATTCTAATATAACTAGTAAAATTTTATAACTCTGTATCCCGATTAAATCCGCATTAAATGCTTAAGATAAAAATACGGACTTAAGCGAATGTTTACTGTAACTACTTAAATACCAAAGTTAATATAACGAAAGTCTGGCATATATATTTGTACTTAATTTCAAACTTAACTTCAAATATTTTAAGATATAAAATACAATTAATAATACAAAATATAAAATAGTAGATATTAAAAATTGTAACTAAAATAAGTAATATATAACTAAAATAAATAAACATGTCATTTAAGCATGGTTGTATATTTCATTGGATATCAGAATGTACATTTGTTTCTGGTTAAATTCGTATGCATGATTATCTTAGAAGGATTTGATTATTCTCTGCAGTAACTATTCATCGATAGTATCAATAGGAAGTTTGAGATTTATTTGCAATATCTCTGTTAAGAACTTTAATATTAGAATAAATATATTTTTGGTTTTTTAATTTTGAGTGAAAATGAAAATTAGTTATTTTTTAAATTTTGAATCAATTTAGTCTCAATTTAAAAAATTTGTGAATGATAAAGTGGATTAGGCGTAACGTTGAGTTCATCAACCTGACAATTGAGGGAGGCCAGGATAGGTTTTTGTACCCGCCAACTCGTAGTTTCATATTGTGATGTCTTTTACTATTCAATCTCATATATTTTTTTATTGTCAAAATATGGAGGTGAAGATTTGGTACAAGTATCTTTCACTAGAAAGAACAAAATGTATATCTTAGCCATTAAAAAATTATTCTCAAACAATAACCAGGCCACACAAAATCTAAGCCAACTCATTTCATCATAAGACCACACTGTAGAAAGAAAAAAAATGAAAAATTGGTGGGCCAGTCCACTAGTTGTCTTAAAGACAAGGTAGGTTACACTTTTCAACCCGTTTTCCTTAGTCGGCTTGGCTCGTCCTGACTTGAGTTTAACATATCACTCCGTCTTATCACATTAATTACTTTTCACAAACATTAAATATAGCAATAAAACAATAAGACACAATCTTATCAATGCAAACATGATAAATTGAATCTTAGAATTCCTCATATTCCTAATGGTAATAATGTTGTACCAAATATTTCAACAATTATGCATTTTCCTTTTTATTATTTCCTCAAACATGTCATATACCTTCCTTATTTACAATTCAACCTATTTTTTTTTCTAAATTAAATCAAGTTTTGATTTGCTCAGTGATTTTTTCTAACGGTGGTTGTTTTCGACAAAGTCTTATTTGCAATTCTAATTGAACTAAGATTTGTTTTGTATATTCAGGTGATACCTATATATATATATATATATATATATATATATATATATATATATATATATATATATATATATATATCTTCTTCAAGAATTCCATGTAGAAAGTATTTTTCACATCAAATTGTAGCAGATTCTAGTCATGGTTTGCTGCCAAGGATAATATAACTTTGGTCGTGTTCATTTTTTCAATTGAGGTCAAAGTCGTCAAATAATCTACTCCAAATGTTTGAGTGAATCATTTTTCCACCAACAATGGTTCCTCTTAATAGTTCTATCAACCTTGTATTTTACTGTATAAAATCATTTGTTCTAAAAGAAGTCCATTTTATCATTCAGTAACTCCTTTTTTTTTTGGGTAACACAAAAAGAAATTCTTTTAACGTCTAGTATTTTCGGCCTTTGACGTTAGACCAAACTTCGACGTCATATCGAGAGATGTCAAATTGACATCAGTGTTCAAAACGGACGTCCAAGGACATCAATTGTGGTACATTTCGACATCCTTTGACGTTAGTTAGTACATCGACAAACGTCAAAAATTGCTCTTTTTCTTACAAAAAAATGTTTGTATTTACGGTCTTTCCAAACCTATAAAGCAGAAAATATTCCAGCATAGTTCATAAAAACCCCTTCAAACAAAATTCCTAAAATCCCTAAAAAATTTTGCCAAGATAGATAAAATATGGGGAAAGAAAACCAAAATCACATGCAAACCAAGCCATATCCAAACTTCAACGAAGATAAACCAAACTATTCAATGTTTGGTACATATTCAAACCTTGAACGAAGTTAGAGAGTGAACTAAGCACCTCAAGCCTCGTCACTGTCGCGGAGGAGTTATCGCCAATAATGGAGAATAGAGGACTCGAGCACTGCTTAAAGGGGTTCAAAACAATCCCTAAACGAAAATAATTGATGAAAACGAAAAAGAATCATGCCCAAGGAAACGAAGACACATGCATTTGCGTTAAATGAACCACAACTTACCTTAATTGGTGGTTCCACAAGTCGTCGTAGTAGTTGGAGAGGCTTGGAAGAGAAAGAGCGAAGAAATAGTGCATGGAAATGACCTTCGTGCTAGGTTTTGGTAACATTTTAAAGCAATCTAACATCGGATAAGCGGGGCGTTGACTTCCTTTGACTTCAATTGCAATTGGGGTCGACATCCTTCAACTTTAGTTATAGTAGAGTTGACATCCTTTGACTTAGTTGCATCAAGGCCTACATCCTTCAACTTCGGTTGTAGCAAGGGTCAACGTCAAATTGCAATTAAACGTCTAATTCGTGAGGGAACAACATCAAACTTGTCATTTTATTTACAAAAATGGCACTGATCATTTCTTACATTGGCTTTTTCTTGGATAGACGTTGGTTTGGAGACGTTATAACCCCTTTTGTGTTAGTGGTATAAGCACAAGAGGGTTCATGAATTATCCCTTCATTTTGAAAAAAAAAAAAAAGAGTCTAATGTATGATTGAAATAATCTTTAGCCTCATCAAACCTAAATTTCTTAGTAACCATCTCAAATTGATTTTTGATTAGTGCCACAAATTTCATAACAACAAAACTAACCTCAAAACAACAAAACTTACCCTTGTATAATCATCAATAAAAGTAAGGATTAAATACACATTTGGTCCCTATTTTCATCGCTTTTTGTTTAATTTAGTCCTCATTTTGGTTTAGTGTTCAATTAAGTTCTAATTTTCGTCAATTTTTGGTCAATTTGGTCCTTTTTGCTAATGGTGTTTAAATAGCTAATGATAGTGAACAGTTTATGCCACGTGTCAGCTCCTCTCTTTTTTTAATTTTTAATTTTTTTTAATTTTTTTATTAAATTTTTCGTAAAAAGTTTTGAATTTTCAAAAAAATTAACACGTGTCAAGTTACCATTGCGACACGTGTCAATGTTAGTGTCACGTGTCATTTTATAGTTGTGTTATTTTCTTTTATTCAATTTAGTCCCTATATTCGTTATTTTTGTTTTATTCAATCCATATATTTGTTATTTTTGTTCAATTTAGTCCTAAGGTTAAAATTAAGTAATTTTGTCACTTTCAAATTGAGACCAAATTTAATTCTTTTATAGATAACCAATATTTTTTTTTCTAAAATTGACATTTTTATTAATTATTTTTAAATTTAATTATAAATTGAATATAATTTTTAAATTCAATTGTTAAATATAATACAAATATTTAAAATATTATTACAATATAATTATTAATTTTTTTCTTCTAATAATTATATTCTAAAATACTAATATTTTTAAAATTAGCATTTCAATATAAAATATTTTAGATTTTATTATCTAAAACACAACAAAAATATTAATTGTTTTAGATTTAAATATTAGTATATTTTTCTAAAACATTTAATAATTATATTCTAATAACATTTTAAATAATTATATTCTATTTAAAAATTGAAACTAAGAATTATATTTAATTTTTAATTATACTTAATAATTTATAATTAAATTTCAAAAACAATTAATAAAAATGTCAATTTTGATAAAAATATTCGTATAACATTTATAAAAATATAAATTTAGTTCAATTTAGAAGAATAAAATTTCTCAATTTTAAGAAAAAGTGGGACTAAATTGAACAAAAATAATGAATATATGGATTGAATTTAAAAAAAAAATAATGAATATAGAGACTAAATTGAACAAAAGGAAATAATACAACCACAAACTGACACGTGACACTAACATTGACACGTGGCACAATGGTGACTTGACACGTGGACAATTTTTTTTAAAAACTTACAAAAAGAAAAAAATTAAAAAACTAAGAGGTAACACATGGCATACACAGTTAACTATTTAAACACCGTTAGCAAAAATGATCAAATTGACAAAAAAGTGATGAAAATTAGGACCTAATTGAACATTGAACTAAAATGAGGACAAAATTGAACAAAAACGGGAAAAATATGGACCAAATATGTATTTAAGCTTAAAAGTAATAAACCAGTTAGCTCCTGGAATATTTTAAACATTAGAAGGACCTCACACATCAATTTTAACTAGATAAAAAGGATTAGAACTTATTTTATTGCAAAAAGGAGGAAACATAACACGTTTATGTTTTTCCAATTCACAGATCTCACAATAAAGATTATGCATAATCAAATTCAAATTCTTAAACAAAAAACAAAACAAAAAGTTTTATAATAGAAAATGAGGGATGTCCAAGACCACAATGATACAACTAAATTTTTTCTTGGTCGATTATTGAGGATTATGTCATCAAAGAGTGGCACATAATAGGTTGATTTAAGTCTCCCAAATAGAAAAGACTATTTCACTCTCAAGGATGTCTAATCGTCCTCCTAAATTTCTTGTCATACAATATACAAGAATTATTGTAAAAATGACATCACAAGAGAGGTCATTAGTAAGCTTTTTATTGAATATCATATTTGTGGACAATTTAGGAACATGTATTTCATTTTTTAGGAGTATGGTTGGGTTTACTTGTATACCTCTTTGGCCCGCTACAGTTGTCATGTTTCCATTAGCTATGAAATTTTTTTATTACTAGGACATGGAAAATATGTGGAAAAGAATTTAGCAAAAGGTGTCATATGATTAGTGGCTCTAGAGTCTAAAATCAATTATTGATATTTGAGACATTAAATCCAACAAAAAATGATAACTTACCCAAATATGTCAATGAATACATACTGATTGGTTTTTTCATGTTACTAAGGAATGATCTTACTCTTTCTAACTCCTCATTGTTGAGTTGTGGGACATACCCTTCTTGATTTTCAGGAACAACAACAACATGAGCATATTAACCTCGTTTCTTTGGAGGACCACCTTTGTATCCTCACTCTTTTCTTTAGGGGTTTTCGTGCAACTTCAATCATTTAGCTCTTTTCCATTCAACTAAGAGGATGAATGCACAATATGTAGCTTTTCTCTAGCCTAAGGCTTGTCTCCATTTTTAATTTTAGCCATCACAAAAAAAATGATACACACTTGGTTTAGGATAAAAATACAGCAATGAAAGTTGCAATTATGTACGATAATGGAGGCCGAAACACACAATAGAGTTCAGAGGTTGAGTGACAAGCAATGAAGGTTGCTATTAGGTTAGACAACAATTAAGGCTGCTTAATTTTACACGGTCAGAGGCTCCCAATGATCAGGAGCTTTGATAACATCTCAAGAACAAAAATGTGATAGTAACACAATCTTTATGATTGGAGATCCCATGAATAAGATTCATACGGGTCAAAACAAGTCACTTGTTAATTCTACTAACACTAAAATTTATTTTAAACCAATTATTGATAGGATAAATTTTGTAATTAAAATTCTATATGGTGTAAGAATTTTAATCTAACAAACTTTTATTGATTTTCATATCTCTTATGTAACACTTCGTTAGGATGCTACCTAAACACTTAGGAATTTTCGCAATTTTCTGAACATATTTATTTCTCACTATATAAAAATATGTGGAATGTAAAACTTTCGTCTACTACATCAAATAAATGTTCCCACTTTAAAATTTATTCAATAATAAAAATATATAAAAATAAAATTCAATAATTTAAGTTGTTCCAAGATACATCCAAAATAAAAATCCTTTTTCCCAATGCAAACCTCGGCTCCTCACTTTGTGCATCCAAAACATCATCTGCAACCTCATCTGCTTTTGTATAACACAATGCATACAATCATCACAAGTGGAAACCACAACCACAAACATGCAAGGGTGAGTTAACTTAACAAAGCGTCATAATTAACATAAGTTATATAAAGAATAAAATTATCACACCACACCACACACAAGCCTTTATTATTAAATCATTAATTTCATCCAGTATCATATAGTAAATAACAATAATTATTGTATCATCCAACGACAACAAATCCACGTGTAGTCTTAACTCAAGAGTTTGAATCATCAACATAACCTTTGTACGTAGCTTACCATCCAAATCAGCTTACCTCTAGAGCCAAACCATTTCTTCCTTCCTGCTTCCCAGGAATCTTTAGATAGCTAAGAAAGTTTAACCAAGAAAATAAGTTAACATGATCATAATTTTTGTCTGGTGTATATCCATATACTTAAAACAAATTTAGGCCAATTAACTAATACTTTTGAATTATTGTTTAATATTTTCTGTAAAATCTCCTCCATGATGAGTTCCTCATAGTAACTTAGATTTTCTATGACAGATTTTTACGGCATCATCATAAAAAAAATGTATCTTTTATATGATTCTTGCAATTGATGTCCAAATACTTGAATGTGTTTGTCTCGTGTATAATGATAAGCTTTCGGAATAAACTATAATGGTGATTCAAAACCCATTAATAAAAAAACTCATATTTTTTGTCAATTTTATTTTGAAATTTTTTTGTAGGATATACTTATAAATTTTGTTATAAAAAAATTACAGGAAATTGCTGTCAATTTTTTTGCAAAATATTTTGTATAAAACAATTTTCGCAACAAATTTATTGGGAAATACTTGCGAATTTTATAATTTTGTAGGAAATAATTACCCACGAAGGAATTATCTGCCAATTAAAATTTTTAGAAAAAATAGCAAAAAAAAGTCTTTCCCTGCAAATTTTTTTAAACAAATTTGCAAGAAAATTTCCATGTAATATGAAAATTTTTAGTAGTGACTTTCTGTTTTCTTAAAATATATTTTTTAGTTTACAGTCCCCTCACAAATTCGGTTACGACATTCAAGTATGTTTTGATATATATATATATATATATATATATATATATATATATATATATATATATATATATGTTCCGGTCTGCGAAATTATCAACTGACCAGAACGTTTCTTCTTCTCTCTCTGTCTCCCTTTTCTCTCTCAAATCACCTCCTTTTTTCCTTCTTTTCTATCTCCTTCTTCTGTTTTTCTTAGTCCCCTATTTATCAGATCTTTTCTGTTATTATATCTCCTGGATTCCAGCTAACCAACTCACCACTTCTTCCACTATATCTCCTCCGATATCCTCGCGTAGTGGTGTTCCTAAAAAGAAGGGAATACTCGCTTGTTAGTTACTTAAAAAATCGCGGTGAGCGACATTCTCTCAATTTATAAAGATGCCGAGCTCCCCAATGTGGCCGATGTGTCCGATTCTTCCGAGCTTGACAAGCCTTCATCCGGGAGAGTACACAGCCCTCCAACTTTTCATTATGTTTTGCATAGTGAGAAGTTGTCACATCTTCCATTCCTAATCAAATGACGTGACATTTCTGACTTTGTTTATTGCGCCCACCTACCCTTACACGTGTCAGTTTATCGAACCGACAATGGCTTTTTGAAATCTAACGGATGTAATTTGAAACAGATGTAACCGTTTTGTCTCCTAAAACCTCTTTTGCTTCCTTCCTTATCTATTCACGACCATTTTCAGTGATTTTCGTCTGGCGCTTCTCTCGCGACTTTTGCTCATTGTGTTTTTATTCTCCCTGTCCGCGATTCCGGTGAAGGTGTGTTTTTCGCTTATCCCTTCTGGATTTGTTTGTTAATGACGACATTATCGTGTGTCCACTCTTTCTATTTCTTTAAACCTTTATGTTTGATAAACCCTAATTTGATTTCAATTGTTACCGGATTCCATAGATTGCCTTTATATCTCTTTCAAAAAAATCTTTCTATATAAAAAAGGAAGGACGAAAACTCCAATTTCTAAAGAAAACGGGTATATTTGGGATTCATATTCGTCGTCTTTTTGTCTATTTCCAAGAGGTTTCTAGGGTTTATGCTTTAAAAATGCTTAAAAGTTTTTGTTTTTGACCTTAGTAGATTCAAAGATGACTTCCTATGATTCTTAATACCCTTGGGCTCCGTTAAATCTAAAGAGAGAGTGTACTGGTTTCTGCACTGAAAGACGAATCCAAACCCTTAGAGAGAAACAAGCTTTATGTAAGGATGATGAAAACGACGTAATTGTGGGATTATGTGAATTAGATGAACCCGTGTGCAGGGATGGCACTCTCCCGCCTTTGCAGACTTTCACCTTTGTTTATGTAACCTTATTTGAAAGGCTCGGTTTCAGACTCCCTTTCAGCGACTTCGAAAAAGGATTATTATCCGCGTTAAACGTGGCGCCTGCTCAATTACATCCCAATAATTGGGCTTTCGTCCGAGCTTTTCATATCTTGTGTAATGGCCTTGGGATCCGACCTACACCGAACATGTTTCTGTATTTCTTTAAGCTAAAAAATAGCTCGAAGTTATTGTGGACCTCTCTGAATGGAGTAAGTGGCCGAGCTCTTTTTGCATTATACCAATCTTCCTAAAAAGGCTTTAAAGGGGCTTTTATAAAAATCTTGGCACCTTCCCACAACCCAACTTTATTAGAAGGGTTCCCTCTGTACTGGACAAAAAATCCCTCTCCAAAGATCACACGTCAACTTGAAGACTTAAACCCGGTTGATCGAAAGGCCTGTGAGGAGTTGATGGGTCTAGAAGTCATTTTCGACATTCGAAAGATCTTAGAGCTTGAGTACCGGGAAGTAGATTTAAGAGTTTTCATTGGTATTAATCTGACTTTAACAAAGTTTTATTGCTTATTTTGGTGAAATTTTGTGCCTTTAACTCTTGAATTTTGATCTTTCTAAATTCGCAGAAAGGCAGATGGCTCTCTCTCAAAAGGACCTTCTGCGTCGTATCAAAAAAAAACAAATATTAAGATCGGGGCGAGCTCCCCAGTCCAGGGTTCATCCTCTCGCAAGGAGTCGGATAGCGGACCCGGAATCACTATACGAGAGCCAACTTCAAAAAAGAGGAAGTTGGTAGTCGGGGGAAATCAACCTCCTATATCGGAGACGTCGGACTCTATTGACTCTCTGCCTGATATAATGGAGATCCGCAAAGCGACAGTGACGAGTTCAAGGAAAAGCTTCTAGGATGAGGATTTCGAGCACATAGCTCACGGACGTGCTCACAACTTTTCAGCTGCTGATGATGTTATCCTCTCAAAACAAGTTTCCAACTCGACCCGAGAAGGACTGCTTCGTAATTTGCATCAGGCTGAGGCGTCTTCGCTGTTCTTGGTCAATCGTTTAGAGGCATTGGAGTTAAAAGAAGCTAGCTTGATACGTGAAGTTGAGGCTTCTAAGAAAGAGATGGCGAAACTCCGATTAGACGCCGCCGAGCTCGTCAAGATCCGTCAAGTCTTGAAAGACAAAGAAATTGAACTCGGTGACAAAGAAACTGAGTTGACAAATCTGAGGGTTAAGGTCGATGAGCTGACTCCGAAGATGGAAGCTTATGAAACTCAGGTTCAAGGATTGGTGGAAAAATGCAAGAAACTGGAAAATGAAAAGGAAGAAATGGCCGACCAGTTATGCACCACTTTGAATCAAGGGTTTCAACTGGCTTTGAACCAAGTCAAAATACTCTGCCCCGAGGCTGATATTTCAGGTGCTGATATTACCAAGGAGGTGGTGGATGGCCAACTCGTTGAGATAACTGATGATTAATATGTCTGTAACAGTTTAAGATTTCCTAGTTTTAGAACGATTTTGAATTTTTGTGAACATTGGCGTAAATTTGTCTTGTTTTGTTTTTTAGTTTGGGATTTAGGGAACGCCCGAAGAAATGTTTAACTTTAAGGCATGCTGACTCATGAATCCTTATAAATGGGGTTTTGAATTGCTAAATAGAGTGATACGTGAATTTGGACCACTTTTTCTGGGAACGAAAGTATAACAGAAAGTAATATGGTGTGAGATGTTTGTGGAATAATAAATGAAAAGGTAAGAGGAATCATAGATGTATCAAATTAATCCATACTTGTATAAACTCAGAAAAAATACATATATCAATTTGGAACGCCGCAGACATATATATAACTTTTAAGAAGAAATAATAAGCCTATAAGCTAGGACCATGTTGAAACCGAGGTTTAATTGAAAGAAGTACCTTGGACATTTTGAGCAGATCACCCTGCATCTTCAAATATGCACTCAATTGTATGGTCTTCCGAGTTGGATTAATCTCAGCGTACTGAAACTTCAGCGATTCAGCCCTTATCGTGTTGAGGTTTATCGGTGGAGTCGGACCGATTAAGCCCTCAGCGTACCGAGGTTTTAGGGATGTATTCGGATCGATTTAGCCCTCAGCGTATTGAGGTTTTACGATGGAATCGGTCCGATTAAGCCCTCAGCGTACTGAGGTTTTAGCGTTTTATTCGGACCGATTTAGCCCTCAGCGTACTGAGGTTTTAACGATGGAGTCGGTCCGATTAAGCCCTCAGCGTACTGAGGTTTTAGCGATGTAGTCGGACCGATTGAGCCCTCAGCGTACTGAGGTTTTAGCGATTTATTCGGACCGATTGAGCCCTCAGCGTACTGAGGTTTAACGATGGAGTCGGTCCGATCAAGCCCTCAGCGTACTGAGGTTTTAGCGATATAGTCGGACCGATTGAGCCCTCAGCGTACTGAGGTTTAACGATGGAGTCGGTCCGATCAAGCCCTCAGCGTACTGAGGTTTTAGCGATGTAGTCGGACCGATTGAGCCCTCAGCGTACTGAGGTTTTAGCGATTTATTCGGACCGATTGAGCCCTCAGCGTACTGAGGTTTAACGATAGAGTCGGTCCGATCAAGCCCTCAGCGTACTGAGGTTTTAGCGATTTATTCGGACCGATTGAGCCCTCAGCGTACTGAGGTTTAACGATGGAGTCGGTCCGATTTGGCCCTCAGCGTACTGAGGTTTTTGGTAAAGGATTTTTAGAACACACTATGTGAATAACTCCCACCTCGTTAAAAAACCCTGTTGTGTAACAGGGAAAAAGAGTGTGAGGTTTTATTATCTCAAACAGGAGGAAACTGTGTCCACAATTAACAAAAATATGGGAAGAAAGAAAATAGAGTACTTAACTAAAATAGAAACGCAGATTTGCGGCATTCCATGTCCTGGGTATGGAGGTTCTGTCTAAAGTTTCCATTCTGTATGCCCCTCCAGGAAGCACTTCCTTAATCCGAAAAGGACCGACCCATTTGGGTGACAGTTTGTTCTCCATCTCAGTCAGATGTGCCCTTCTCAACACCAAATCTCCGACCTTGAAGTCGCGTGGAACGACCTTAGTTTGATACCTTCGTTCAACTCTCCGCTTTGTGGCCTCCCCGGTGATTCGCGCTAATTCCCGCATTTCGTCTAGGACATCCAGGTTGACTCGGATTCCTACGCTGTTTTCCTCCCAGGTCATTTTGGCTCTACTATTGGTAGGATTGTTGATTTCAACGGGTAGCAGAGCATCCGTTCCGTAACCAAATTAAAGGGAGTTTCATGGGTGGTTGACTGAGGTGTAGTGTGATACGCCCACAAGACTCTCGGAATCTCATCCGGCCATGAAGTTTTGGAAGCGAGCACTCTACATTTAAGTGCTTTTAAGATGACCTTGTTTGCTGCCTCTGCCTGGCCATTTGTCTACGGATGTTCAATGGAAGAAAAACATTGGGTGATTCCTAATTGCTTACATGTGTGTTGAACTTGCGTGCTGGTGAACTGGGTGCCATTGTCAGATATGAGTCTGCAAGGAACGCCGAACCGACAGATTATGTTCTTCCATAAGAATTTTTTCGACTTTTGATGCGGTGATGGAAGCGACTGCTCTGCTTCGATCCACTTCGTTAGGTACTCCACTGCCACGATAAGGTATTTCAATTGTCGAATAGCCGTTGGGAAGGGACCCAAAATATCTATTCCCCAGGTATGAAAAGGCCAAGGTGGATGTATAGAGTGTAATCCGTCAGGAGGAGCACGATAGAGATTTCCGTGTCCTTTGGCATTGGTCGCATGCGTTTTGGCATGTTCTAGGCAATCTTTCTTCATTGTGGCCAAAAATACCCTGCTCTTAGAACCCTTAATAACAAAGTCCGACCTCCAATATGATTTCCACTGATTCCTTCATGCAGCTCGGACATGATTCTTTCAGACTCTTTTTCCTCAATACAGGTCAATAAAGGCCTCGAAAATCCAAACGAAATAGATGTCCATCTATTAAGGTAAACCGTGCTGAACATTTCTGAGACGTTGTGCCTCAACAGCATCTGTTGGCAAAATTCCATCAGCTAAGAAGGCTTTGATGGAGTCATCCAAGATTGTGAAGGGGAAACACTGCCCAATGTCATTACTTCGAAGCCACTAGACGAATTAACCCTAGGGGTCGTTAGGGTTTCTTTTATCACTGACCTTTGTTGACCTGGTTTGGTATAGCTGGCCAGCTTGGATAGGAGATCGGCCCGACTGTTTTCTTCTCGCGGGACATGAGTTAATCTGAAGGTATGGAAAGCGGCAGCCAACGATTTTACGTAATCTAAATACTTGGCTAGCTGGGGATCTTAGCAGTGAATTCGCCATTGACTTGCCTGTAACCAACAAAGAGTCGCTCCGAGCCGCTAGTTGAGTTGCTCCTATTTCCTTTGCTAATAACATACCAGCGATCAAAGCCTCATATTCAGCCTGGTTGTTGCTAGCTTTGAAAGAAAATTTTAGAGATTGTTCTATGAGGATCCCACCTGGACCCTCTAGTACCACGCCTGCCCCACTGCCCTTGCTGATTAGATGCGCCGTCAACAGATAGTATCCACTCAGATGCCTCGTTATTCTGTCTAGTGAGGTCGGATGTACTTGAGACTGGTAAGGTGAGCTCGGCGATGAAGTCGGATAAAGCCTGTGCTTGAATAGGTCCTCGGGGTTCATAGGATACATCATATTCCGCCAATTCGATTGCCCACTTAACAAGTCGCCCTGTCATGTCTGGTCGCTTGAGTATTTGTTTCACTGGTAAGTCGGTTCTTACTTGAACGCTGAAACTTTGAAAATAGGGTCTGAGTTTCCTGCTGAGATGACGACTGCCAAAGCGGCTTTTTCAAGGGTTGGGTACCCTCTTTCTGCTCCGTGTAATAATTTGCTGACAAAATATATTGGATGCTGTTTTCCCTCTTTTTCTTGAACCAAAACCGAGCTGATGGCGTACTCGGTTACGGTGATGTATAATTGCAGAGGATGTCCTTTCTCTGGCTTACAGAGCACTGGGGGTTGACTTAAATACTTTTCAACTGAAGGAAAGATTCTTCACACTCTGAGGTCCACTGGAATTTCTCATTCTTCTTTAAACATTGAAAATATGGGTGTCCTTTGTCACCACTTCTTGCAAGGAATCTGGAGAGTGCCGCCATCCGGCCTGTCAGCTGTTGGACCTCCTTCATACTACTTGGGCTCCTCATGTTGATGATGGCTTGACATTTGTCTGGGTTTGCTTCTATACCTCGTCAGTTATCATAAATCCCAAAAATTTTCCGGCTCTGACTCCGAATACGCATTTTTCAGGATTTAACTTCAACTGATATTGTTGATCGTATCAAAAAGCTCTTGCAAATCGAGGGCATGGGTCTCAATCCCGGCAGAAGTCACCACCATATCATCGACATATGCCTCGACATTCCTACCTAACATAGGTTGAAGAATCTTATCCATCATCCTCTGATATGTTGCTCCTGCATTTTTAAGGCCGAAAGGCATTACTTTGTAACAGAAGTTCGCCTTGATGCCCATGAATGCGGTCTTGTCTCATCGGAAGGATGCATTCGGATCTGATTATAGCCCGAATATGCGTCCATAAAACTTAACAATCCGCATCCTGAGACCCGGTCTACGAGTATGTCGATATTGGGCAGCGGATAAGAATCCTTTGGACAGGCCAAGTTTAAATCGGTGAAATCAACACACATTCTCCATTTCCCATTAGCCTTTTTCACCATCACTACATTAGCGAGCCAATCTGGGTATTGAATTTCTCGGATATGCCCAACCTCTCTTAGTTTCCTTATTTCTTCAGATGCAGCCTGAGCTTTTCGTCATTGAGTCTGCGTCGTCTCTGAATTCGCGGCTTTATTTGGGATTTATATTCAACCTGTGACAAAGTATATCTGGGTTGATTCCGGGCATATCCCGGGCCGACCATGCGAATGACATCATGTTCGTACGTAGCACGTGGTGTAAGGCTGCCTCGGTGGTTGGATCAAGATCTGCGCCAATTTTCATCTTTCTTCCCGGGAGGATCTCGACCTCTTTGAGCTCGCCTATGGGTCTCGGTCCTTGATCTGTAGTCGGTCGCGGATCAAGTTCCGCTCCTGCAGATCGGCCCGAGCAGAAGTTGAGAGACATTATAAGTATCACGTCGTGAGCGTAAACTTCGTTCGTAACATTTACGCGCAACCTCTTGATCTACTTTCATAGTCACCACCTTTCCCTCTGCTAGAAATTTCATCTTCAGGTGGGTGGTGGAAACCACAGCACCAAGCATGTTGAGAGAGGGCCGTCCGAGCAGCATGTTGTAGGACGATGGGCGCGTTAACGACGATGTATTTTATTATTATCGTTCTCCGCCGGCGTGCTCGTCGGAAAAAGTTGTTCTCAAATTTACATAACCACGAACCTCTACTTGTTCTCCTGAGAATCCTACCAAGACTCCATCAAAGGGCAGAAGTTGGTCTCTAGGGATCTGTAAACCGATGAATGCTTCCCAGAACATGACATCTGCGGAACTTCCTTGATCAAATCAACACCCTGTGTACGTTTCTGCCCATCAAAATTACAGACAACACCACTGGGTCGTCTTCATGAGGAACCACATCCTCTAGATCTTTTTTTGTAAAAATTAGGTCGGCAATCGGTGAGGACGGACCCGAGGTAATGGCCATGATCGCACTTCGAGCGTATCGCTTCCGGGCCGACCTTGTTGATCCACCTCCCGCGAATCCCCCCTGCTATTGTGTTGAAGTCCCCCAGGATAGGAATCTCGTGAGATTCTTGTATAGGGTTAGGTGACGATTGGGTGGGTTCTACCTTGATTGGTCGTCTTTGATGTATTTACTCATAAGCCCCCGGCGAGCTAGGCTAACCAACTGACTCGGTCAGGGAATAACAATTTTCAGTATCATGTCCATGGGTTTTGTGGAATTCACACCAAGATGATAGCTCTCTCCCTAGGAGCCGACCAATCTCCAAGGGAAAACGCAGATGTTTGATCAGTTCGTGATCTTTCAAGATTCGAATCTTAGGCTCTGACAGTTGGGGACACACCGGGCTTAGTTAACTTCTTATCAAACTGACGAGGTAGGTTGTATGGTGTGAACTTGCGACCAGCTCTTTTGTAGGGTGAGGACGCTTCGAATATCTATCGACGGATGTCTTTTCCCTTATGTTCCCTGCGGGCGAATCCTTTTAGCGAATCCTTGATCCGAGCCCCAGCTACTACGTTGGCGGAAGTCAGGGAACCGAGCTACCATATATATAGAAACCGAGGAAGCCATGCAGAGGAGAGAGAAAAGAAGGAAAAAAAGGAGGTGATTGAGAGAGAAAAGGGAGACAGAGAGAGAGAAGAAGAAACGTTCTGGTCAGTTGATAATTTCGCAGACCGGAACATTGGCGCCCACCGTGGGACACGGTAAAATTTGAAACCGGCACCACTATAAAGGTAGAACATTTGCGAAGTAATGGCGATTACGACATCCGAAAGCAACAACAACAACCAAGCGACTTTGGAGCAGATCATGTAACACATCGAAACTCTAAGACAGGAAAATGAAACCATCAGAAAGCAAGCGGACGGCGAACACACTCAATGGTTAGCAGAGAGCGAAAGGCGACGTTTGGAAGTAGAAGCTGAGCATGAACGATTAAGGAAGGATACGGAGGAGGCTCGACAGCGTCTAGAAGAATCAATACGTCAACAGGAACAATTGCAAAGGAGTAATGAAGAGTTACGAGCTTGGATGCGGGAACGTAGCAATCTCAGAGACTCCAGTGTTAGTCGAAGAGGAGCGGAGCAGGATGAAAATCATCCACTGGTTAGTGCGATCATGGAGGAGGCAATCCCTCCGCATTTCCTCATCCCTAAAGTTGCACCTTTCTCCGGTGAAGGTGACCCGGAAGCACACCTAAAAGCTTTCCGAGCACAAATGCTGGTATCAGGTGGAAGCGACGCGGTGCGGTGCAAAATGTTTGTGGGGACACTCGTAGGCTCAGCGCTGAAGTGGTTTGGCAAATTGCCCAACGCCGCCATTCCTTCTTTCGCTGTTTTTTCTCGCCTTTTCCTAGAAAGGTTTGCTGTAAATCGTCCCAAGCAACTACAAATTGCAGACATGTTCGATATGAAACAACGACAGGAGGAGTCACTGAAACTGTTCCTTAATCGTTTCTGTGACGTTAGTATGGGGCTCACAAATCCGAGCGAAGAGATGTTAGTAGGAGCTTTCGTGAAAGGGTTACGGGCGAATCCTTTTAGCGAATCCTTGATCCGAGCCCCAGCTACTACGTTGGCGGAAGTCAGGAACCGAGCTACCATATATATAGAAACCGAGGAAGCCATGCAGAGGAGAGAGAAAAGAAGGAAAAAAGGAGGTGATTTGAGAGAGAAAAGGGAGACAGAGAGAGAGAAGAAGAAACGTTCTGGTCAGTTGATAATTTCGCAGACCGGAACAATATATATATATATATATATATATATATATATATATATATATATATGGGAAACAATATATGTAGTTACTACTTGGCCTATCTAGTGCTTGTTTATCCTATAAAACGTATTAAAAAATATATTTGTCTAATTAGAAAATATATATATTAGATCGATATAAGTTAATGAGGAATATAAAGATATAAAATAATTAATTCAATGCTTAATTATACTTATTATCATCGAAAATACAATTTAGGAATAATATAGTGTCTTGGAGTGTGTATTAAACAAGTTTTGTAAGATCCGGGAAAAATAAATAAATAAATAAATATTTATTTAATAAATGTGATGGCAACAATCCTCAAGTTATTTAATGTGGAGAGAGAAGACAAGAAATAGTACTAGTTCAAGTGATTAAGAGTACTTGGTTGTGCTAAGAGGACTTGGGTTTGAGTCATGTGTATACCAATTATGTATTAATTTAATTGTTTATTATTTTTAATAAAATATTGGACTGTGATAGTGATAATATAATCCTAGATGTATAGGAATTATGATGAAATGCGAGTTGGTTGAATTGGTGGTACACCTGCTTTGAAATTATATGGTTGTGGGTTTGAATCTTGGGGGATGTGAAACCACCATGTTAATGACATTTGATGGCCATTAACCTTTTCTTTTAAATTTTCGTATTTTAATGTTAATAAATTATTTTAAGGGGCTGAAAAATGAAATTTAAAAGGAGAGTTAGTGGGCATTGGAGGGGTTTTTGGTAGAACTACTAATGGAGAACATGAGAGTACTGAAAATGGAGCCAATGAGAGAGTGAAAAGATTATAAATAAAGAGTGCCAAGTGGGAGAAGCTAAAGGTAGATCAATTCTGGGCAAAAAGGAAAGTTATGAGCACATTCGAAGTGAGAATTCCAGGTAAGGGGAGCTGACTAGTTTAATCTCTTCTTATGAAAGAAGATTTTATGTTTTGTGTGATTGAATTATTGTTTACAATAAAAAAAATATGTGATGCATTTGTTTTATATTTTACAAATTTTTATTGTAATGGTGATATAGTATCATCAAATTTTCATTTGAATGTTAAGTATGTGATTGATGAATTTTAGTGATACGAAATCTAATATAACATGAATGTATTGAGGTTTTCTTGATTTGTGGGTGAATGATGCAAAGGAAAGGTTATGGTTTATGTTTTTCTTTTACAGTAGCGTGACTTGGGGTTACATTCTAGAGCTTTCATTTATTAATTATATGAAAAAGTAGATAAATGCGGTGTTATGGTATGTTATAATATTTTAGGAGGATATTTTACAACATTCCTCATATAGTAATTTATATAATATTAAAGAAAAAAAAGGGAAATAAATTATCTACTTTGGTGCACAACATCGATTACATATAATAATTTTCCAAATGTGAGTTGGTTGAATTGGTTGTACACTTGCTTTGAAATTATATGGTTGTGGGTTCAAATCTTGGAGGATGTGAGACAAGTTCTTTTTGCCAAATCATTTTTTTTTTTGGCATGATGGAGAATGGTCAGAAAAACCCTAGCTGCCATAGAGACCCTAGCCTTCATAGAGAGAAGCTAGAAGGGCTGAGAAACCACCATGTTAATGGCATTTGATGGCCATTAACCTTTTGTTTTAAATTTTCGTATTTTAATGTTAATAAATTATTTTAAGGGCTGAAAAATGAAATTTAAAAGGAGAGTTAGTGGAAATTGAAGGGGTTTTTGGTACAACTGCTAATGGAGAATGTCAGAGCACTGAAAATGGAGCCAAGGAGAGAGTGAAAAGGTTATAAAGAGTGCCAAGTTGGAGAAGCTAAAGGTATATCAATTCTGGGCAAAAAGGAATGTTAGGAGCGTAATCGGAGCGAGAATTCTAGGTAGGGGGAGCTAACTAGTTTAATCTCTTCCTATGAAAGAAGATTTTAAGTTTTGTTTGATTTAATTATTGTTTACAATAAAAAAAATATGTGATGCATTTGTTTTGTATTTTAGAAATTTTGATTGCAATGGTGATATAGTATCATCAAATTTTCATTTGAATGTTAAGTATGTCATTGATGAATTTTAGTGATACGAAAGCTAATATAGCATGAATGCATTGAGGTTTTCTTGATTTGTGGGTGAATGATGCAAAGGAAAGGTTAGGGTTTATGTTTTTGTTTTACAGTAGTGTGACTTGGGGTTGCATTCTAGAACTTTCATTTTTTTAATTATATGAAAAAGTAGATAAATGCGGTGTTATGGCATGTTATAATATTTTAGGAGGATATTTTGCAGCATTCCTCATATCGTAATTTATATAATATTAAAGAAAAAAATAGGGAAACAAATTATTTGCTTTGGTGTAGAGCATCGATTACACTAAATAGTTTTTTTAATATATATATATATATATATATATATATATATATATATATATATATATATATATATATATATATATATAAGGTTAGAAGTGGGGCTGACTTTCTTTCTTCTTCTTTTTTGTTGTATTTGATATTATATATGATTTGTAGCTTTTGGGTATTAAGCTTTCGTAGTGACTAAACTTTTGGTACGCTGCACTTAAGGTTTTCGAATAATTAGTATTTTTTTTTGTAGTGTTTTCTTATAGAAATTATGATGTGGTATAATTAGTAATTTTTAATATATTATATAAGAGGAGAAGGGAATAGTTATAGAAAGTGGTTTATAAATGGGGACTGCAGAGGTGATTTTATTAATTTAGGTTGGTATTTAATTAATTGGCTTTAGCTACATTCGACTTCTAGGGTGCATGTTTAGAGTTCTTCTTCAAAACACAACACATTTATTATTATTATTATTATTATTATTATTATTATTTATTTATTTATTTATTTATTATTATTATTATTTTACATTACTACTATAATTTAATTTTATTTTAATATTTTCTTTATTATTATTATTTTTATCATTATTATTATTATTATTTTTATTTTTATCTTATTTTATTATTTTTATTATTATTATTAGTATTATAATAATTATTATTGTTATTTATATTATTATTTTTATTTTTATTATTATTTTATTCTACTATTATTATTTTTTATTATTATTACTATTATTATTATTATTACTTTATTGTGATTATTATTATATTATTTTATTATTATTATTATTATTTTGTCATTGTTTTATTTTATTTATGATTTTATTATCATTATTATTGTTTCATTATTAGTGCTTTATTTAATTTTATTATTATTATTATTTTATTTTATTAGTATTATTATTTTATTATTATTGTTTCATTTTATTTTATTATTACCTTCATTATTTTTATTTTTATTTTTATTGTTTCATTTTATTATTATTATTATCATTATTATTGATGTTGTTGTTGTTATTTTTATTATTATCATTATTACTATTTTATTGCCCGTGCGATATTTTGAGACAATGGTTATGTGTTCTTCCTGGTTTGTATATTGTTTGATTGTCCATGATTGTGTGTTGGGTATAATAGTTTTGTTTTGATGGTTTTATATGAATTTAGAAAGGTATAGATGTGTGTTTATATTTGAATGATGCATATGGTTGTGATGTTGTAAATTTGACTATAAGAAGTATATGAATGCGTATTTTGGTTCCTGGATGTTTGAGAATTGAATTGTTGGATGCTAGGAATTGAGTTAGAGTACCTAAAACAAGTAGTGTCACTTTACTGGTCTAGCTCCTTACGGTGCAGATTGAACCGCCAGGCAATAACCAGAAATATGGAAGCTTTGTGTGTCATGATGCCCAGTGGTGTTGTGGAACCGCCAAGCGGCCTGCACTTTCATTTCACCAGGTGGCGCTTAAGTTATGCCAGACAATGGTGCAGTGGTAGGGTGCGTTTGTGATATGTTTTGCATGGCTTGTTGTGTTGGTCCTGGTTTGGGATATGCTTGATATTGTCCCAAACAGGTAGGTTCATGACTGGCGATGAACACATGATAATATAAGCGGGGAGGTTCATATTATGATGTTCTCATGTGAGGATACGAGTGAGGAGGTTCGTATGTTCTATGCTCACACTTGAGGGCTGCTGCGAGCGGGGAGGTTCGTAGCTGTTGGATCTCGTGAGTTGGACTACGGGCGGGGAGGTCTGTAAAGTTGGACTATGAACGGGGAGGTTCGTAGAGTTGGACCACAAGCGGGCAGATTCGTGGAAGCATTGGAATCCCTAAGACCAGCTTGAGTGTGTATCTTGTATAGGACAATGTGTTTTTTAAATTTGTTTTAATATATTGCGATGTGGACTTGGACCAGGAGGTGCTTGACTGTGTCATGAGCGGGTAGGTTCATGGTTGGTGGTCAACACATGATAATATAAGTGGGGAGGTTCATATTATGATGCTGCTCTCGTGTGAGGATATGAGCGGGGAGGTTCGTATGTTCTGTGCTCACACTTGAGGGCTGCTGCGAGCGGGGAGGTTTGTAGTTGTTGGATCATGTGTATTGGACTACGGGTAGGGCGGGGAGGTTCGTAGAGTTGGACTACGAGCGAGAAAGTTCGTAGAGGTAGGACCACAAGCAAGCATGTTCATGGAAGCATATATATATCTATGGTCACAAAATTGTGGGTTGGAAACCTTAGGGCAATAAGGTTTCTTGGTTAAGCATTGGCTGAAATAAAGTAATTTGGGGTGAACTTCTATGTATTAAGTTATATGTTTATATTGTTACATGAGCTCACCCTTTCTGTATCTAGACACTAACATCAAATCACTACACCTAAATATTCAAATTATTTTATTTTTTACAAGTATAAAAAATTTCAAGTGTAAAAAATTACAATGGTAAAAATGTAAATAATTGGAGTACTAAATTGAACAAACCAATAATATTGGGACCAAATTGAACTTAACCAAAAAATTGGGATACCAAATAAGTAAATATACCTAAATCAAAATTATAAATTTTACTTTTTTCTTGTGGATGTTTAACTACCATCTGGATCATTTAATGCTTCAAAAATAAAGGGAGTAGTGCTCGTGTGATTGTATGCATCATCCTAGTACTCCACCATTTCTTTTTCAACAAAAATACAAAAAAAAATATATTTTAAAAACTAAAAAATATCAACATTCAAATAAAATAATAAATTAAGAAATACGTGGTTTCTAATATTCTATTGTGATTAAAAAAAAAATAAGTATAGAGGTGCCAATTTGGTCAGTGGTTCATGGGCCTACCCTAAGCCCTCTCAAGTAGGTTAGGACTAGGGTCAAGGTGGGTTTGACCCACTAAAATATTTTAACTAATTCTTAAAAATAATATTTTGAGCTTGGGTAAAAAATGAAGTTAAATTGTCTCGGGCCAACCTGGATCGAAGGTTGAGACTAGACGACCAGGCTAAGCCAAACCAAAGACCGTGATGGGCCAATGGCTGAGACGAGCAAGAATAGCTTGGACAGAAAATCGAGAAAGTCCAAGTCGGGGTGATGGAAAAGACAAACCCGTTTGAGCCTACAAACGAGATGTGCTAGCCTAGGCCCACAAATGAAATGGGTCGGCCCGAGCTGGCCGAGACGAGATAGCTAAGACGGGTTTTCACGGGCTGACGATCCAGATGGTCTGGCTTGGGTCGAGGCTCGAGACGGTCCAACTCGGGCCCATAACTGAGTAGGGCTAGCTTGGGGCGACGAGACGGCCTGATCGGGGTTGACGCCCAAGACGGGCTGGCCCGGGATGACAATAAAGAAGGGTCATCCCAGGCCCACGATCGAGATGGGTCGTCCTAGGCTGGCGTCTGAGACTATCCGGTCTAGGCCCACGTTCGAGATGGGTCGGCCTAAGCCCATAGTCATGACGAGTCCTACCCACAGTTGAGACAAGTCTAGCTGGACCGACGATCGAGTAGAGCCGACCCGACGATCGAGTAGAGCCGACCCGACGATCGAGTAGAGCCGACCCGACGATCAATATTGGCTTGGTTAGATCAATTGACGAGATGGATGGTCCAAGGTCGATTGTCGAGTCTGGCTGGCCTAAATCAAAAGTTTAATGGTATATTTAATAAATAATAATATATTTTTCATGCTTAAAAAGGAAGGCCATGGACTGGCCTAAACCAAAGGTCTTTTGTGGGCTTTTTGGCCTTGTGGGCCTTTTTAATTAGAGGCTTTTGAATAAAATTAGAACCAAATTGAGACTAAAAAAGCTAGATGACCAACTTAAATTTTTTGGATAAAAATAAGGGCAAAGAGAATAATTAAACCAAATATTTATTAAGATATTTTTTATTTTCTTCCTCATTATCTTTTTAGCTTTTCACAAATTGTATTTTCTCTCACACTCATATGTTTTCTTTATGTTTTTTTATGAAAAAAAAAGGAAGTTAGATACAAACTCATTATTTTTGCTTTCATTTCACATTTGTTCTCTTCCTTTCTTAAAAAAAAAGGTAATTCTCTCTTGTCTCACCTTACAATGAAATATTAGTTTAATTATTAATACATTTTTTTATGTATTATGTATTTTTTCATCAATGTTTTCTAATTGTGACTTGATTATAACATATTTTTCTTTTAATAGTTACGTCTCTCAATTTTTTTATTAGATTATTATAAATTATTTTTTAATATTAGTTTGTTGTTTTTAAAGTATATTGATGAAAAATAAAATAATAGATTCATTGTTTTAAAGTGATAAAAGGCAAGTTGTTTGTGTGAAGATGAAACCAAAATTGATTCTAGTTTCCATATATTTTGAAGCATTATATTAATGATTCAATCTAATGATCTAATTGTTCAGTTAGAAGAGTCATTTTTTAAGCATTATACTAATATTCCAACCTAATGATCAGAGAATTGTATGACTTTGACCCCTCCAAAACTTTTTGTTCAAGATCCGCCATCGATTGTATGATCCGATCTTGGGGATCAATGAAGATGGTTCGGGCTCATGAATTTGTGTGATTGTATGATGTGTAAGTGTTTAATTAGAGGTGTTGATACATGAATTAGAGTTATGGATTCCATATGGCATTTGTATTGGGTTGACATGGAAAGGAAAAAAGTAGAATGAGTATTGATGGTATTGATAAATTGGTTGTATGTTGTAAAAGTTTAAAAGTGGCAAGTTGAGGGTGCTTCATTTACAGGTATTTTTTGATAAAGTTAGTCAAATAATTAAATAAGATGTACTTGTGTATGAATTGGTTATAATGCGGCGAAAAGGAGACTTGAATTCGTATGTGGTACTTTATGGTGAAAATATAGTTTTGTTCTGTGATGTTGGTATGTCTGGACTTATTATTGAAATGCTAGTTTTATGGGTCACATGTTGCAAGTATGTGCTAGACTACTCTAAAGGATGATTATCTCCAAGTTTAAATGCATGGGTTCTTGCTTTGATTGATGTTTAGAAACTATGGTGATGCGATTTGCAATATCCTAGTTGTGATAACATGTAAGTTGCGTTCTGGATGGGTGGATATTGTAATATCCCTGGCTACCCCTCCTCGGGCCCAGAGGCTGTAGTAACCTGACAGCCTCTGGGGCCCGAGGAGGGGTAGCCAGGGATGTTACAGATATGATTGCTTAATGTGTTAGAATCAATTTTGCAGTGCCTAAACCAGTAAAATTCAATTTACTGGTGTGGCGCCTGGCAGCGAATAAGCTTTTGCCAGACGATAAGCCACAAATAGAGGGGCCACTGGGCGCGTGGCGCTTGACGGCAGAGGATTACTGCCAGGCGGTCTGGAGTATGTTCTCGCTTGGCGGCGCTTAGGCAGTGTCAGACGATAGTGCAGGGGAAGGGGTCTGTTGTAGAGCGATTTGCATGGGTATTCTTGATGGTTTTGTTAGGGATATGGTGGATTAGTATGAGCGGGGAGGTTCGTAATGGAGATTGGATATTTTAAATACATGGGCTTATACAATGTCAAAGCTGACATATATTGTATTAAATCAGGTTATGCAGTGTAAAAAATAATGTTCTCACAAGAACTTTGGCATTACAACAAGACTTGTCAATGTTATTGGGATAGTGTGCCAATAAAGATACATAAATTGACCAATTGAAAAGCTGACGGATACTTCAATACATGGCCTTACACAATGTAATCATTAATCATATCACATGTAACCTAACACTATGACAAGATGTATGAACTTTATTGGGATAGCATGCCAAGCCATTTACTAACTTTATTTGTTAAAGTTAAGTCATGTTACAATGCATGGCCTAATTCACACTAGACATGATATATCACCTTTATTTGGATATCGGGTCCTATACACCTTACTTGAATCCATACCAAGACCCACAACTACTTCCCCTATAAATACATAAACTCTAAAAGCAACCTAGTGTACTATGGTATTGCATAACAAACCTACCAACTACAACCACTACCAAAAGATCAACACATCCAATTGTTTGACATATGACACTTTGGCATCAACACCCAAGAGAACTATTCAAATTCCTACCTTGCAGCCTTGTTTTTCAATGGCCAAATGATGCAATGTGAAGATGGTATGAAGTTCCAATGTGATAGTCCAAAATTCTTTCGCATACCAGAGAACTGCACATTCAACATTTTGAGCCAGAAAGTATGCTCAACTCTAGAGGTTCCAACCACCACATCCATCAATAAGTTGTACTTCAGAAAACCCACATTTAATGAAGAAGGAGTTATTATGTATAATGCTCTTCAAATCTCAACTGATGATGACGTTGCAGAAATCATTCACTATAAGTCTCATCTACCCATTAACATAATAATTGAATTGTTTGTTACGTTTATAAGGTCTGTTGAGGAAATAATTAGTCTTCTACAACCAACTCCCTCATCCTCTTCCACAATCCCAAACCCTATCCCGCGTTCACCAGCAAAGTTATATTATGGAGGACTGCGTAGTCGGGCATGCATCATAGCTAATATAACATCCAGGTAGGATATTACTTAAAATAAATATAAATAAACAAATTGAAAATAAATACCTCATTTATTATTGAAACCTTTCCCAAAAACACGGGAAATTTTAAAATTTTAAAGTTTAATAACCGCTATAAATAATCAAATATACTCATAATTCACTTTTACAATTTAGAAGTCCAAAGCAGTAATTAAATTACATGAAAATTAAATAAAAAGTCTTTATAAAATTCTCATGTACTCTGCTCCCACTCTCCGCCACTAAGCAGCTTCTGGCTCACCTGTAACATCATCTGCTCATGGATAACAAGTTATCCGATCATCGCCACACACAAATAGATAGGGCGAGTTATGCACATAGACATAAATAAATATGAAATAAACACACCCGCCAATTCATAAATATTTATTTATTTACAAAAGCACCCACTTTCCCACACTCATAACCATTATGAGTTCATGCATGCACTCTAAATCTTGGGACTTCTTGTGCTTCCATAACCCTCCTCGCTCGTAGTCCTACTTCACGGACTCCCTCGCCCGTCATTCGAACTCCTCGCTCGGACCCAGACCCATATACCCACCTTTCCTACTATGAACTCCCTCGCTCATAGCATTCTCAAGTTGAGCATAAAATGAACTCCCTCGCTCACTCATCCGAAACAAGAGTACCTCTAGTGAACTAAATCATTCACGTTCTGCATGCGATCCACCCATCACAAACTCCTCGCTCGTGACTCAAGCCAAGCACATCCTAAATCCTATGGACTTAGTCCTTTAAGCCCAATCATCACAAACACATGCTTATAATTCCCACAATTTAGGAAATATCAAGCAAACTAGCTCAACCAGTACACACAAGCATGAATCCTCACCGTTCTTGCTTGAGCTAGGAATTTTCGCCTAACCGAGTGCATCTGTCTCGCTTAAGCTGGACTTCCTCACCTGAGCGAGTGTGAAACAGTGGCTCACCACGATCTCTTGCTTAAGCGAGACCTTCTCGCTTGAGCGAGACACTCATTTGCTCAAACACACAACCCCTCGCCTGGACGAGGATTCGAACGTAAAACGCAACATGTCTCATCGCAACCTTGATTGGGCGAGCCATTCTCGCCTGAGCGAGAGGACGTGTCGCTTAACACGAAAATTGGTCGCCTGAACGTGATGCTCGACCCAAAACCAGGAACGAGTTTCTGTAATATTTGCTTCGGCGAGAATGATTTGCTTGGGCAAAATGTGCAGAGGTTCTCCCATGTTCAGACACGAAAACAACCAAAACTATGCCAAAATACAGCTCAATTGGTACCATTCAATCTATATCACCAATCAAACCATATGAACATGTTTTAAACACATTTGGATCACAAAAACTTAGAACTTAACCATAAACAATCATTCGGTACCAAAACCCTCATTCCATTAATCCCAAAAGCATACGAAATTCACAGCACACAGAAATCAATGGAGAATAGCAGAAATGAAAATCACAATACATACAATTAATGATGGGTTTTCATGATAATTATTATAATCTTACGATTATACTATCACCCAACAGGCTCAAGTATATTATCAAAAATAATAATAAATCAAAATACAATTGACACACATAAGACTCGAACCCAAGTCCTTTCACATAATTAAGTACTCTCAACCACTCAAGCTAGTACTTTTCCACATCATACCATTTAACATTTAATATCATCAAGGTTTCTACTACCCGCATTTATTAATTAATTAGTTATTTAATTAATTAAATTCCACAGGTCTTATAGATAACCCATATGGTTATGGCCTATACTTTAGATTAGACACTATTGTGACGATGTCAATCCCCCACAATTTTACCTTTGATGAGCTTCTACAGAAAATAACGCAAAGAATATATTATGGGACTCGTTCCATAGTAACTCATATTGACTACCTTCGTCCCATGAGGGTAGTCAACAACAAACTTATCCATGACACGGCTGAAATCAAAACAGATAGTGATGTTGCACAAATGATCAAGAGGTGGAAAGAAGTTCAACGTTTGGACCTTTTGTGGCATGTCCCAACACTTGGCAATATATTGAATTGTTTATCCAAACAACATATATATATATATATATATATATATATATATATATATATATATGTGTCTACCTACTAGAGATGAAATGAGGCAAGAACTAAAGCCTTGGTTCAATACAGATCCATGGGGTGTGAAATTTAAATATCCATTCTATTAGTACTAGTCAAGTTAATTTTATTTTTAATTATGTCAATTAGGGTACTTGTAATGACTTTTATTAAATAAATATATTTTCTCTTCAATTATACTTTATAAATTTCAATTAAAAAACACATATATTAAATATATATTTCAAGTTACAAGAACACTAATTAATTTTAACCAATTTTTTATTTTTTTATTTATTAAGATATTTAGAAAAATATTTTTTAATTTTATATTTAAAGTTAATAGCTACTATTTTATTTCACAATATAACTACAAATTTTACATTATTTATTTGTGTCCAAACAAAAACACTTTGTCAATTAAAATTTTAAAAAGAAATCAAAATACAAAAATATAATTAAAAAATAAATTGTAACTTCCACTTAATTATTTTATTTTAAATAATCAATAAATATCAAAAAGTAAATAGTATAACACCACCTCAAACATTATACAATAATTATTTTTACTTTTCTTACCGCTATTATAATTCATAAACTTTTTTTTTCCAAATTGCTATTATCAAAAAATAATACTCAACAAATTCAAAAAAATAAAGATTTACTTTTATATTTTCAAATGACACCTAAAATAACTTAGTACACAATACTAAATTCATTATTAAAATATCCTTTTCAAATATAATTCCTCCACTTTTTTAAAAAGCAAAGAAAAAAAAAACTAGTTCAGAATTCGGTTCCTCGAGAACTAAATTCCAACTAGGAAATCAAAAAAAATTTGGACCAACGAAGGTCAGAATTCGGCTCCCTAGGGACCGAATTCTGACCTTGTTTTCAAAACCATGCTATATATGTAAATATTATGCATAATGTACTACATGGGTAATTAAAAAGCGGAACAATGCCTTTTGGGAAAAAAATCCTATCTTAGGAGTTGAGTTAAGAGAGGAGGGGTTTTATGTATGTTTTTCCGAATATGGAGAGATGGAAGGGAATTGAAAAAAAAAACAATTAAAATTTGTAATAAAGAATAATTTAAAAGAAATAAACATGTTTTGGTGTAGGCCAAACTTCCAATTAAACAATTTGTCAAGTCTTCTACTCTTCACTCTAGTTGTTCGTTTGGTTCTTTTGTCTGTTTGTCCAACAACGTACCTGTTAAAGGAACTCTGATGCTAAAGTCAGCAATGGTTCGGTGAAAACAATAAATCATGTAATAAATGCAAGAGAAAAAGTCCTAACAACCATACATTTGACCTATATTTATAGTTTTCTATATGGGCCTTTAACCTATATTAGGTAAGAGAAGAGGTTAAACATGCCTTTGAGAAAAGATTTATAATGGCTAAGAAGTGGTGCCTCAACCTTCAAGATGTTGAATTCCCAAGCATAAGTGACAACGATAATAGGATCTTGGTGAAAGAAATTGATGAGAAGGAAATTGAGGAAGAAATAAGCCAATACGACGAAACTAAGAGTTCAAAACCAAGTGGATTCAATTTTTACTTCATCAAAAATAATTGGGATACTATAAAGAATGAAGTATATTAAGCAATTAAACGGTTTTATAGCGTGGGAAAAATTCAAAAAAGATTATTGCTTCATTCATAACACTTGTACCCCAAAAACAAAATCCATTAGGCTTGAAGGACTATATACCGATATCTCTGGTAGGATGTGCATATAAGATAATATCGAAGATTCTAAAAAATAGGATGAATTGTGTGGTATCTAAAATCATAGATTTCTCTCAAACAACTTTTATCATGGGGCGATGACTATTGGATAACATTTTGGTAGCAAACGAGATAATGGATAAGTATATGCATACAAAGAAGAGGATGGTAATAGTCAAGGTGGATTATGAAAAAGTCTATGACTGGGTAAGTTGGGACTTTTTATAATATATGATGGGAAGACTTGGGTTTTGTGATAGATGGATAGGATGAATCAAAGAGTGCTTAGAGTCGTCTTCAGTATCGGTCTTGGTAAACAGATGCCTAACTAAGGAGTTTGTTTCAACGAAGGGCTTGAGACAAGGGGAACCTTTAGCACCATTCTTATTTCTCCTAGTAACGGAGGGCTTAGTAGGGTTGGTTAGAAAGTTATTAAGAAAAACTTGTATTATGGCGTTAAGGTAGGCAATAAAGGAACAAAAGTGAGGTTTCTATATAGTTTGCAGACAACAACTTTTTTTCTCTGTAATGATAATGTTGAAACCATTTGGGTCCTAAAATCTATACTAAGAAGCTCTAAAATGGTATCCGGACTCAAGGTGATTTTTTCCAAAACTTAAGTTTGGGGATTGGGACTAAATACAACATTCATACAAAAATTATTAAAGATTTTAAACTACAAATGTATGAATATATTGTTTGAATACCAAGGTATGCCAATAGGGGGAACTCAAGGAAAGAATTGTTCTAGCAAGTCATGATCTCTAAATTGAAAAACAAACTATCTAGAAGGAAAGGCAAATTGTTATCTTATGCGAGAAGGGTATGCCTCATAAAATCAGTAATCTCAATAGTACCACTTTAATTTTTTATCTTTTTTTCAAAGTTCCAAAAAGTATGTGTAATGAAATCACAGAACTATAAAGAAATTTTCTTTGGGGTTGGGGTTTGAGGATAGGAAGATAGCTTGGGTCAAGTGGGAAAACTTATGTAAACCAAGGGAGGAAGGGGGACTGGGCCTAAAACATATTGAAAATATAGTCTTATTAGCTAAATGGAAGTGGAGGTTGGGAATGAAGGATTAGGGTGTATGGAAAGAGGTATTGGAGTCAAAATATAGGTCTTGGAGAAACTTACGTTAAAATAACACATCTAACAAGGACTGATAGAGGTGGAAAGATATTATGTAAAGTATGTGGGAACTATGAGGAAGGTACTTGGATTGATAAGAACTTTTGTTGGAGAGTAGGACAAGGGAATGAAGTCAAGTTTTGGGAGGATAAATGGGTAGGGGATGAACCTTTACGCTGTAAATTTCCTAGGCTTTATATGATCTCTAACTATAAAGATATAACTCTAGGGGAGATTGGGAGGCAAATACATTGATGTGGAATCTAACATGGACGAGAACAATGTGGGATTAGGAAACATCTCAATAGCTACAAGGAATCCTAGATGTGTGGAGTGTAGTGCATTTAAAATGATATGGACAACTAAGGCTATTCTGAAGGCACTTATATTAGGTTGGAAGCAATTGTTGGATAAACTACCAACAAAGAATAAATTACTTGTAAAAGGGATACAGTTGCAAAATAACTTGTGTGAGCTGTGATCAAATTATGAGGAGAGTGTGGTACACCTCCTCTTTACGTGTAGAGTATCTCAAAGTTTGTGGAATACATGTGAAGATGATGTGTCTTCGGTGCATCATAAACAACCTAAGGGCAAGTTCCAACATTTCTACCTCTTTAACCTAAATAGTAATAATAATCTCATCTAGAAAGGTATGTGGTTAGCAATTAATTGGGGACTTTAGAAACATAGAAATGAGGTCATTTTTAGGCAAACGAGGGTGGATCCGGAAGAAATTTTTGGTTTAGCCCAGCTAAGCACATGGTCATGGATGAAACACATAATTCCAAATGTTAGTTTCTCTTATAGTGGTTGGTGTTTATGCCCTTCTTTAGGCTTGAAATATTTGTGAAAAGATAATCTCTGGATGCTCTTATTTCCTTACGTGTCAAAATAGCATTGGCAAAAATGAAGGTTTGAAGCATGACTTAAGGAGAAAACACAGAAAACATCATGTTTGATTATTGTGAAAGGCATGCATAAAACACAAGGAATCGAGTGTGTAATTTGGTTATCCTTTTTTTTTGTTTGGTAAGGTGCATATTAGGGCCCCTTTTGCATTCCTGTATCTCTGGTAGGTATTGAATCATGAACATGGTTTATATTTTGAATCATAATTAGGTATGGGGTTTTCTTCCTGCACCCCCAATATTTCTTCTGCACCTCCAAACTTTTCTTAAATTCCAAAACTGCCCTTTTACTATTTTAAAATTTTAAATCAATCAATCTCTCATTTCTCTCTCTTATTTAATGCCTCACTCTGTTTTAACTAAACCCTAGCTGCCGCCTCACCTCACCCTCCTAGATCTCATCTGCCTCACTCTCCTTTCTATGGTGCCCCACTCCTCCTCTCTATTTTTTGCTCCACTCTTCCTCTTCCCTTCACCATTCCTCTACATTAACAGGTAAGGTAAACATATCCCCTGTTGTATTTTTTAATTTTTTAATTCTTTTTATTGTTCCTGCCATGTTTGCTTTGTTGCATCTATGTATATAGTCATTTTTTTTATTTGAGTATAGATATGTAAAAACGTAAACAAACCCGAAAGTCGACTTTCATAAGTGACGGAAGTGGACTTCCGTAGAGAACAAGTTTCGGAAGTGTAGATCACGTAAAAAAAATTAAAAATGGCACTTACGGAAGTTGACTTCCGTAAGCCATCATAGAGAGAGTGGTCCATCATCTCATGGGGAAGTTGGTTCATCAATTGGTCATGGAGAAGCTGGTCCATCATCACCAACTCCTACTGATATTCATGAGGAGCAAGAAAATATAATTCACCATGAGGAGATTTTTGCGGGGCAGGACCATGATGTTTTAGGAGGATTTCCTGGAGGACGGGAGGATATGTCTTTGTTGACCGGATTTGCTGATCATGTTGCATGTGCTATTTGGGATGGCAAGGTTAATATTGTACTTTAATAATTTATTTGTTGAAATTGGTGGATGAATTTAAAATATTTGTGTAATGGCTTTTATTAGGACCGAGTGGACATGAAGTTAGTGTCCCATGGCAAGAAATTGAAAAGATTCGGAGTTTGTCATGTAGTTGTTGAGCCATTTGTTCAAAATTCAGGGTTGATGCCACTATGTGATATAATTTATGAATATCCTGATAAGGGTCTCATACTAGCTTTTATTGAGAGGTGGCATAGAGAGACCAGCAACTTTCATCTTCCTTTTGGAGAGATGACTATGACATTAGACGACGTCTTTGTCCTTCTCCATTTGCCTATATTTGGAGAGCTTTTAAGCAATGAAGCATTAGACTTTGATGTTGCTCTTGAGTGTGTGATTGATCTTTTAGGCGTTGAACGGTCGAAGGCGACACCTGAGTTGAATCATTGTCGCGGTCCCCATGTAAGACTCAGTTGGTTGAGAGACGTCTACACTGAGTGTTGTGACAATCAACAGTGGTAGTTTGCGGCACGGGCGTATCTGCTGCATCTTGTTGGCTGCACCATCTTTGTGAATAAGAGCGCTACCTTCATCAACGTCTCGTACCTCAATATGTTTACAGATCTGCAGTCTTGTGGATGGTTTGCATGGGGAGCTGCTGCATTGACACATCTTTATGAGTAGCTTAGCGATGCCAGCCTTACCCACACCAAGCAATTAGCTGGATATCTTACTCTTTTACAGGTACAAAATTATTTTTCAAAAATTAACTTTTTACTTTGGTCATATTTTTTGTTTCATTGTTGAAAAATCTTTGCATTTGTTTGTAGAGTTGGATATATGAGCACTTCCCAGGATTGGAAAGGAAGCAAGTACTGGACAGCTATGATGAACAGAGACCTCGGGCGATGTGTTATGTGACACCGAGACTGAATTGTACTTTGGTTGAGGTTAGGGCACAATTGGATGCACTTACGTACGATGGGGTTATTTGGAACCCCTACGCAACACATCAGGTTACTCGTCCTCTTATGAACATCGCTCTATTCTGTGGCTTCATCCAGTTGGGAGAAATTGTGCACCGTCATCTGTCGGACCGTGTCTTGCACCAATTTGGGTTTATGCAGCATATCCTGAGGTCTCCACTTTCTATTGGTGATTTCGGCTTAGCAGACATTGATGCTCGATGGATTCGCTTCGCGAATCATGTGTTGAAAGGTGTGCTTCCAGCTATACCTCCTTATTAATGTGTAGACAGCTACCTGCAGTGGTTTAGACAGGTATCTCATCCGTATATTATTCTGAGTAACCATGACGATCGACCTACTTTAGTGCCCCGACTTCGACGACATGTACCAGATGATCTTCCACCGCAAAGGAGATCACCCGATTCATCATCCGGCTTATATGTAAGTATTTGAAAACTAGATTTCAATACATGTAAATTATTTAATTTACTCCATTTCATGTTGTCATTACAGGGTGCTATTAGACGCATGATTTCCGTCTTGCAGAGGATGGTAGATTGTCGCGATGTGAGTGAGGGGACAGTAGCATGGGAACACACTAATGAGGCGTTGTGGATAGGTTATCAAGCAGTTGAAGAATATGGCAGTAGTAATAGAGGAGGTTGAAATGTGCGAGGGAGGCGGTCTAGTTCTGGATAGGAGACCTTTTTATATTCTTATGTGAACTTGACTTTATTTTTATCCTTTATATTAGTTAAATAGTCATGAACTTTTGATATTTTATGACGTAGAACTTCTTATTTTTTTAATCGCATAATATGTTTTAATGTGTGTTTATATGCAATTATTTTTCTTGTTGAGTTAATGGTGATTGCACTAAGGCCAAAATATATTCGTCCCTTGGCCAGAGGAGTTATAATTTTATAAATATGCTTAATAATTACAAATAGTTTTTAATGTCTATATGACAAAATATTGAGTTACAAAAATAACTATCCTTAAAAAATTAAATACAAACATCAGTCCATGCCCAGGTCCACATAACTAGTATTTACACCCATCAAGTGCACAAATGTCTGCATCCTGTTAGCGTAAAACGCAGACCAAGCTCGAACCTCGGGATAACAATGTGCAGATGATATGATATCTACCATGGGTATAGGACAACCATCTTTTAGGTGAACCGCTAACAAATGAATGATGTGATACATTGAAATTGTAAATCAAATAAAAAATAAAACAATTGGGTTACCTGAACAAAATGAGAATCGTGAACATGTCCTATACATATTAGCTTATGTTATGTTGAATCAATTGGTGGTTTGGTACGTAGTGGAAAAACTGTAATGTTTTGTCGTGATGATAAGCAGACTAAGATAACATTATATCGATTAGCAATCGCGTAGCCCATATCAGGTATAGTCATCCACTTATCCATATTAGCCTGTAAATAATGTAAATAATGATTAATATTGGTTAAGAAACGTATTTGTAAGAAATAAAAAGTAAAGTTTCAGGAAATAGATATAACATACCCCTGCTTGCAATTCCACTAACAATGACTTCCTTAGTTCTTCAAGACGGTTATAAGATCCTACTAATCTTGCGTATTCATCACGCCATTGACTAAGTTCTTTAAAAACATCATGTTGGATTAGGGGCCACGATTCCTCACCCATCCCTAACAAGGCAGCAATACATCTATACCCACAATGGCCATCAGCAACCACATCAATAACATTGACAATGTAAGGGTGACAGATAGGATGAAATTGATCTAACATCAAAATTGCACTTTCTTTACATTTCCTTTTAGATTTCGTGTCACTTTTCAAGGAATGACCACTCTAAGAGGAAAAGAAAGCGTCGACATGCTCAAAGTAGGATGGATCACGCTTAGTGGATCGTTCTGATCGATGACCTTTTTTTGTTGTGCACCTTTGGTTTGAACTTTTTGCATTGGAGCCACCATTTATGTCATTGCAGGACACACAATTTCATGTAACTTTTGTTTGATTGTTACTTTTCCTACAATGTCGACTTTGCTGAAACGATTCATAACCATATCAATTTCCTTGTCTATGCATAACCTAGGAAGCGATTCATTTGATGAAATATTTGAGAAGCTTAATCTAGTCCACATTATATGAAGAACATTCGGAGGAATCTCCCCATAGACATATCATGCTAATTTACAAGCACATGGTAAACCATATGTCGCTCTCAACACCCATCCACAACTCCCGCTGCAAATCCTATATGATTGACTCGTTCAACCTCATCAGCAATAAGTCCTAAAGCATGTCTTGATACAATTCCAACCAATCTTCTATACATGCCTCCCTTATACGTGTCATTGATTAGATTTATACTTTTTTCAAAAGATGCCTTGATTTCATTATGTTGGAGGATAATAACGTTATGGATTGCATCCCAACACGAGCATAAGTCTCCCATACTGCTTCCTAGAACTTTCTTCAGGCTCCATGCGCTGATTCAACCCTATTATATTTAACATAAACGATATTATAAGTGAATTAAGAACATAACTGATGATAATAACAATGAAACATACCTATTTGATGTTGTGTTTCCTAAATGCATTACTCGATTTGTCCATGCCTTTACAAAGAATTTTTTATAAGGAATTATCCAACTTTCATTGACATACTCAAAGAATAAAGGCCATGAAATACAAACATGACGAAGGCGGTCAACACAATCATTAAAGGACGAATCATCTTCACAATACATAACATTTTTCCATTCTTCCATCACAACATCCCATGCGTCAACAGAATTTACTAACATTTTGCACTTTGCTTGCACATTTTTCTGAATATGAAATCGGCAGAGGAGATGATAACAATCAGGAAAAACACTACCAATAGCATTCATCAAAGCAAGGTCTTTGTCGCTCACAATTACTTGTGGACTACCCTCAGAGGTCATGAATAATCCTCTAAATCTTTCTAGGGCCCAAGTGAAATTAGATTCTCGTTAACTAGATATGAATGCAAACGCAACATAGAAAGTCAACCCTGTAGATGTCACCCCTACTATCTCAAGTAACGACAATCGATATTTGTTGGTTTTGTAGGTGGTGTCCATCAAGAATACGATATTAAATGCATTCAACAATTTAACAGAATCAGGATGTGTCCAAAACAGATCACTAACCACTTCAGATTCTTCTTGACATCTACTCCAATGGATGTAATTATCACGATCTAACAACATCATCAAGTGTTGTAATTCAGTTCTTGAACCTCTCAACGATCGTTTATAAGTGTATCTTGCATTATAGATGTGCTTTATCGTTGTGACATTACACTCACTATTTTCTTTCAGAGTGAGTAGAATATTTGATGGCTTGACTTGACTCTTAGACATGTCAACAAGCAAGGACTGTTCAGAAGATTTTAACCTCCCAACAAATGGGTGACCAACTAGTGTATGAGACACATCATGGTTATGATATCCACACATTACCTACAACATCCAACCATCTCCATTATTAATTGGTTTGCCTCTGAGTTTAAATGGACAATCACATTTTCTTGTGCCAGAGACACTAGGCTGAACATCAGATTTATACTTCCTATACTTACCACCCCTTTTACAGCCTAACAATACATACGTTTTTCTCTCAGGTTGACCAGTAGTTTTGTCAAATCTGATAGTGACAATAACAAAACCAAGATGAAATGCTATCCCTCGAACCCACTGAATCAACTCATCTTGTGTTGAAAATATCTGATCAGTCGCAAAATTATTTGTATGGTCTCCATCACTCATCTCATTTATAAAAGAAGAGAAATCTGAGAGGAAACTCGAATTTACTTGTGAATCCATGAAAATTAAAGGGAGATTGTCCATCTTAGATAACTTTAACCACCTATAATCTAACATTAGTAATCAATACCTCTTTTTACAAAATAAAATAAATATAAAAAAAATTAAAATATTCCTTAAACAACTAAATAAATATAAAAAAAATAAAACATACATAAACCCTCAACCATAAATAAAATTTCAAAATAAATAAAATTAAATCAATAAAAAAAATATTCATTCAAAAATATAAAACAAACACACAATAAATAAATAAATAGTAAACTTAAACAAATAATAATTAAAACACACAAAAATATAACAATAAAAAATATATAAACAAAAAATAAATATTCATGTAAATAAAAGTTAAATAAATAATATAAATAAATAATAAATAAAACATAAGTTATTATTCAAACCCTAACAAAATTATAAATTACAAAATAAAACTAAATTAAAATATCACTTAGTCTAAAAGTATCTACAGAAGTGGAAAAGTGAAAAAAAAAGCATGGTAGAAAATAGAAAGCATGTTACGGAAGTGGAAAAAGTGAAAAAGAAGAGAAACCACATTATTACGGAAGTGGAAAAAATTTACTCACCACAACAAAAAGCTACTTACCAAAAAAAAAATACTCTCCGGAAGTCGACTTCCATTGTGAAAAATTCACTTAAAGACCGGAAGTCCACTTTCGTAACACTAAAAAAATTTCACTTCACCGGAAGTCCACTTCCGTTTTAATCATACACTTCCAGAAGTCGACTTCCGTTTCACACATACATTTTCGGAAGTCGACTTTCGTATAAGGGAAAAAATAATTTGACTTCCGTAGAAGTTCACTTGTCTTCAGGAAGTCGACTTCCGTTTTACATATACACTTCCAGAAGTCGACTTCCGTATATGGAAAAAATAACTTGACTTCCGCACAAGTTCACTTCTGTTTCGGAAGTCGACTTCCATAAATGGCTGCATGAAAAATGACTTCCGTAAAACGTAACATGAAATATTAAAAACACAACTCAGTTTTTTCTTATTTTTTTCACCTATAACATTTACCTCAAACATAAACTTATTAAATATAAACTTATATTCTAATGTGCGTACCTTTTTCTGAGAAAAAATGAAGCAAATGGTGAAATACGAGTGGACCTTCAACTTGAAAATTCACACCTCAACCACCAATGAAATTTCTTCTTTTGCAGTGCAAGTGAAAAAGTGAGAGTGAAATAATTGTAGTGCAAGTGAAAGTAAAAGAAGAGGGGGTTCAAGGTATATAAAACACTACTGGTAATTAATTCAGGCAGCCAAGTAACTCTGCCAGTTCATAATTGTTTAATTATTGCGTCTACCTAATTAATTTTTTTTATTTATTTAATTTTCCAAAAGCATAAATGGAAGAGCATGAATATTTGGAGGTGCAGAAGAAATATTGGGATGCAGGAAGAAACCCCATTAGGTATATATGTTGACCTTGCTCACGTGAGATTTGTTTTTGCACATTTAGAGAGCTAACATATAACAAAAATCCAATATTTAAAATTTCAAACACAAAGCAGCTCCAACTTAGAAACATAATATACTAGTTGAGATAACATAAGAGTTAAGTATTACAACAAATAGTTCATCCTAGGTACTAAATTTGAAATTCTAAACACTATTAAACCCAACATAGCATATTTAAGCATACCTTAAATACATATTCACAACTTCATAGGCTATTAATTCATCTCACACAATAGTAGATTGATGAAAGTAACTTTTTTAAAATCAGTGTCATTTAAAAAAAAAAACTGTTATTTAGAATGTATTAAAGTGATTTAAGATTAAACGTACTAGAAAACGACCGAGGGATGACAAATACACTAGTGTGCCATATTCCAAGTACAAAACTAGGGGCAAATTGATAATAGTTTAGATCCACTAAAACATAACTCTCATAACTTAGAAGCAAGGAGCAATAACATTTACACTATCTAAGTACTAATTAAATCATAATTTTGTGTCCATAAATATAAAATATCATTTTATTAGCATATTTTGGATAATACATTACAGAAAATATATATTCCATAATTATATTTCTACTATAAGATTATAGTGTTTCAGAACACATAATTTAAAAGAATATTAAGCACATTTTTAATCATACATTTAAGAATCACGTCAAATATATTTTTAATTCATAATCATATAACAATGATGAAAGACATTTTGAAATACTGAGATATTTGAAATAAATATATATATATATATATATATATACTATTTTAAACTTGTTAAAGAAAGAAATAAAATTGGATATTTTTTAGAAAATGGAGATACATAAATAAATTGTCAAGTGTAACAAGACAAAGCCTGGAGTGAAAGGGAAATTAAAAGGGGCCCAATAAACGGTGTCCTGAGGGTTTCTTTTTGTTTTTCACCATCAAGCTTTCTATATGCAGCCTATGAATATTAAAATAACAATTTTGCCCCTGCTAATTAAATAGTGAAAGAGGATTTATTCAGTGATATTTTCTTGACAATCTCGAATGTATTGTTTAGATTCTATATGTTTGTTTGTACTCTTGTTTTCCATGATTAAGAAATTCAGTAGATTTTGCAACATTGAGCTGAAGTGAAAATACCAAAGCTTAAGGCAGGGATAACAAGATAACAAGAAGGTAGGATGAGTATGAGTTTTACTATCTTTTTATTATGCTTATATTTGAAATAGGAATTCATTCTCATTCACATCATTATATTTATGAGTATGCAATTTTTGTTTCATTCTCATTCTATTTAATAATAAAAATACTTACATCTGCAACTGTATTCATTCCCTAACTATTTTAAATATTAATTAAATAATATTTTCTTATACAAGTAAAAAATTTAGAAATATAAACATGATATTATCAATGACTTATTGAGTCATAAGGATTCATATTTTATTTTCTTCTATGTCAAATATAAAAAAATATATATATATAAAAAAAGTATAATTGCATAAAATAAAGTTGTGCAAATCCTATCATTTACATGTCAGCATACCGAAACTTTGTTTGTAAGATTATAAATGAAATATCAAATCCACCATCTAATACTTTAAACATGCTCAATTACTCGTTAACATCAAAAGTAAGGATACGTAATCATATTTGGTTTAACAACCTCCCCTTTTACGATGGCTTAATAATCAAAGCATATTGTATAAAATATTCAACAAAAATAAGAGCAAGATAAACAAAAGAGACTTATCAAACGCAAAACAAGTTTAATTTCATTAATTATATTTCACTACTAAAAAAAATGCAATTTAGCCATCAATATTAGCCATTGAAATAATTTAGTCGCAAATTATGATAGAAATAACACTGATTCATAGTAGTCACAAATAATTACCGATTTAGTGACCAAATAAATGTACAATAATATTCATTACTATAGCGACTAAAATAGCCATCGAAAACTTTTAGTCTCTAAATATTATAGTTTAGCCACCGATTTAGTGACCAAAATAAATGTTATTTTGCAAAATATATTTAATATGGTAATTAGTCATCGAATATTTTCGGTCGCTAAACATTATTTAATATGTAATGTTTTAGCCACCGATCTAGCGATCGAAATAAATTTTATTTTGTAAAATATATTTAATATGGTAATTAGCCACAAAGACTTTCGATCGCTAAAATATTATTTAATATCTAATATTTTAGCCACCGATTTAGCGACCAAAATAAATTTTATTTTGTAAAATATATTTAATATGGTAATTAGCTACCAAATACTTTCGGTCGCTAAAATATTATTTAATATATAATATTTTAGCCACCGATTTAGCGACCAAAATAAATTAATTTTTGTAAAATATATTTAATATGATAATTAGCTCCCGAATATTTTTTGTCACTAAAACAATATTTAATATGTAATGTTTTAGTCATCGATTTAGCGACCGAAAGAAATATTATTTTATAAAATATGTTAAATATATTAGTTAGTCACCGAATATTTTTCGCTCACTAAAATATTATCCAGTATCTAATACTTTAGCCACCAATTTAGTCACCAAATAAAGTATTATATTATAAAATATATTTACTATATTAAGTAGTTACTTAATATTTTCAATAGCTAAAATATTATTTATTTAATATAAATTATAATTAATTAAATTATGTATTTTTACATTTTGTCAACACTTAAAGAAAAATAATATCTTTAAAAAATACTCCACTACCATTAGAACCACTACCACCACCAACATCAGCACCACCATCATTGCCCCCACCACCATCACCACCACTATCACTACCACCACCTTCACCACCACCACCACATTTCTTTTCTCGTTGTCGTTTTGCCCTAATCGTTAATCTTTTATCTCCTAACAGCTGTGAAGGTAACTAGGCTACGGTCACCCATAATAGCGACGGTCGCCCACGACAGACGTAACGTCGCGCTCCCTTCACTTCGTAATTCCTTTTTTGTTTCTTCATTTTTCTTTGCTGCTTAATTGTGTTGATAGCTAATTATTGAACTTAGATGCAATGCAATTTGATTGTTATAGTTTAGGAACACCATATTTTGTTTGCTCTCTTCACTACTAAAAAAACTCATATTCTCTGCCAATTTTATTTTGAATTTTTTTTTGTAGGAAATACTTATAAATTTTGTTATGAAAAAAAAATTGCAGGAAATTGCTACCAATTTTTTTGCAAAATATTTTGTATAAAACACTTTTCGCAACAAATTTTGTAAGAAATACTTGCGAATTTTATAATTTTGTAGGAAATAATTACCCATGAAGGAATTACCTGCCAATTAAAATTCTTAGAAAAAATAGCAGGAAAAAGTCTTTTCTTGCAAATTTGTTAAAAAAATTTGCAAGAAAATTCCCATATAATATGAGAATTTGTAGTAGTGCTTGCCTTAGATAAATATGAATTTTATTTAAGTTTTGAATTGATTCTCACTAATTTTGAATTTAGTAAATATTTTGGTTTAAATGGGCTAGACAAGTGACAGTTGACTGATTCTCGGTATCTTAATGCTTAGTAAACAATTCACATTCACTAGTTATTAAATAATTAAGAATTAATGATTAATCAATGATTATTATCTTCATTCTACATTCTTCAAAGTTTATACCATAATTTCTAAATTCCTTTTACTTGATTATACTGAATGGAAAAAATTGAATGAAAATGTTAGTTTCAAATCCATGTTATGAAGATATATACCTAGAATGAAAGTTGGTTTGTATCATATTCTAAAGTTTAATTGGTATATAATATTAATTAATATATGTTGGATTCTCTAACTTTTTCTCTATCACATTACAATTTAATTCATTATAAGAATTACATTGATTAGCTACCATAAACAAGAGTCCGCTAAAAATGGGACGCTATTAAGCGTCCTTTAAACCAACTCCAACTCTATATGATATAAAGTAATTAAAAAAAATTAAAGTCACCAAAGTGGATGCTAAGTGGATTCTAAGAATTTAAAAACCAAAAAAAAATACAATAATAATGAGATAACGTGTACCGGAAAAACATATATAAAAAATATTAATATAATATTATGAATTAAATCATATTAATGAATAATTACATAATCGAAGCAGTTAATGATAATCATTAATGAAATTCAAAATAATTATGTGTGCGTTTAAATGATACAAACAATTAATTTTTTTTATTAAAAATCACTACTAAAAAAACTCATATTTTCTGTCAATTTTGTTTTGAATTTTTTTTGTAGGGAAAATATTTATAAATTTTGTTATGAAAAATAAATTTGTAAGAAATTGCTGCCAATTTTTTTGCAAAATATTTTGTATAAAATATTTTTTGTAACAAATTTTGTAAGAAATACTTGCGAATTTTATAATTTTGTAGGAAATAATTACCCACGAAGGAATTAGCTGCCAATTAAAATTCTTAGAAAAAATAGCAGGAAAAAGCCCTTTCTTGCAAATTTTTTTAATAGATTTGCAAGAAAATTTTCATATAATATGAGAATTTGTAGTAGTGAATAAAAAATTGTATCTAAAATTTATTACGCCTGTGCCAAAATCTAGTTTTCTCTCCTTTTCAAATACTTTTCATGTTTTAAACTTTTTTTCCCTTTGACAGACTCTTCAATGCCCAGCTGTTATTCGAAACTTAGCTTTTGTCTTTAATTTTTTTCCCTTTCACAGACTCTTCAATGCCTAGCAACTATTCGAAACTTAGTTTTTGTCTTTAATTTTTTTTCCATTTCACATACTCTTCAATTCCCTTTCACGACTGCCACACTCATGTTCCTTCAGAAAGAGAAAAAAATGACAGTTTAGAGCCACAAATTTTGGTCTCTTCGTTTTCTTCAAGCGAGGTTAGTTTGGTTTGTGTTGGTGGTAGTGTGTGGTGTGGGTTCTGGATTATTTTGAGAAGAAGAAATATGTTTGAAGATTTTATAACCCCCTATTCTTCTGAACTCCTGCTTATATTCTCACTTTATAACACTAATGTACCTCCGCTTCAAGTTTATGCTCTGCCACTTTCCCACCGCACCATTCTTGCATACAACCACTGCTTCAAATCTTTGTTATGCTCTGTAACACCACACACTGTCACTTTTCTTACTGTTGCTTATTTTTTTCACTTAAAGCCCATTTTTTTGTTTTTTGTTAGGTGATGCTAGAAGCATAGATGGATTGAAATTTTCGTATATGAAATTTTGAGAATAGCACATTTTATGACTGGAAAATCTTTTTATAAGTTTGAATGTTTTTCGTTTTACAAGTATGCTTGGTATTTTTAATTCTAAATATTGTTATTCATACTTTTCGTTTAAATATTGTGTATATTATTAGTCTTTAATACATTATATATTTGACTTGATTGTTGTTTAGTATAATTAAATGTTTAAATATTGTGTATAAGCAGGTAAATTTATGTATTCAAATGTAGCCATAAAAGATATTGTTGCTGATTTTTTTTTTTTTGTCATTGATTTAGCCACTGATTTAGTCACCAAAATATATTCGTAGCTATACATTTCTAGTTTTTGCCACCGATTTAGCGACCAAAAAGAAATTTCATTAGAAAAAACACCGTTCATTATTAGTGATCGAAAAAAAAATGGTCGTTATTTTATCACATTTGTGACCGAATTAGCGACCAAACTAGTTTAAAATCATAGATATTTTTTTGTCATTAGCAACCAAAAAAAAGGGTTGCTAAATTTTTAATAATAGCCACCGAATCAGCTACGAAATTTTTGGTTACTAAATTGGTCTCCAAAAGTTAAACGCGACCAATCCTTTTAGTGACCAATTAGCGACTATAATTTTAGTAGTTATTTAGCGACCAAATATCTATTTGATCGCTAAATGATTTGCGACTAGGGTTTTTGCCACTAGTTCTTTTTAGTCTCTATTTCGATCACTAAATGATTTACGAACGATTTTTTGTCATTTAACGACCAAAATAGATGGTCAATAAAACACATTTTTTTTTTGCAGTGTTTGTTGTTAGGATAATGTAATTTAGGTGTCAAAATAACCATGAGAAATGAGAACCAAAAATAAGATATCCCCTAAAGTAATGGTCCCTCTGAGCTTAACACTTCATCATTGAATTCATTAGATTGCTCATTATTTTTCTATTTTCTGCACTTTTAGTCTATTTCCTTTCACTTACCCTTTGGTTGTAATTATCCACATTAGAGTTGGTGAAGTTTTCAAGCATAGGAGGTGGCTTTAAAATCAAAGACATGCTTTAAAGGAATATTTACAAGGTATTCTACAACCTTGAACAACATGAATGTGAAAAAATAGGTTAAGAAATGGAGATTGGAGTAGAGCTTTGAAGCATTTGGAAAGCTTCTCATAGAATATCCCAAAAGATGTTATATTGGGTTCATCAAATAATTTTGCAAAATACATTCACTGTAAAACTTTTTTTTTTTCTTACAAAGATAGCCAAAAATATATGCAATATGTAATAAAAGATAATAACAATACCATTTTTCTTTGCAAACTACGAAAGGTTATATTAATCAACAAATATTACAGATATTATCATTTTTATTTTTAGCTTATAACAACTGTTTGGGTTTATATTTTTTATAGGGTTGGATTATAATCATTTAAAAATTGTGGTTATATATATATATATATATATATATATATATATATTACATCTTTTTACTTCAAAATTTTAAGGTAATAGGATTATGTACTTTTTATTTTATCTAATGTTTAACTTTGTCTTTTCTTTTTAATGTGAGACTTTGACTCATACTTACATTATTTTTGACACAATAGCATAAAGTCATTCCTAACTATTTGAGTGTACAACATCTCTCTAGGTTAAGTGCAGTATCCAAAATTAGCCTTTTTATACTTAGCTTTAAAATGTCTTTGTTGGCGAAATTTGCTCAACGCATTTGCTTTCAATAAGCGAAATTATGAAAAAATGAATTGGGAAGTTTTTCTACACAATTTGCTCAACCCTTTGAAGTTTTCTTAGCCATGTACCATATGCTAAGCCTTGTTTTCAAATTGGCTTAACCCTTTTAGTCTTATAAAAAAAAAAATCAAGTTTTTTTGTCTCCAGAACTAATCCTCTCAACCCTGTGTATTACTCTTAGCAAATATGGTTTGTTAAATATCCTAATTTCCAACCTTTCTCTTTGGGGTGAATCAATTCAGTAATTTGGGAATCGCTAAGTGAAATTAAGGTAGTGATAAGGTAACTTTTAGTAATACACTTTGTGAGTTGATATATATAAATATTTGTAAGTTGATTTCTTATAATTTAGCTAATAACTGGGAGATAGAAAAAGTTTATTTACCACACAAAGCATTATAAAGCATAACCAAGGTCGATTATCAGAGGATTGTATTTGATCTTTAATATTCTTTCCATACTACTTATTTTGGAAGTCTAAGGATTTAAAATGAATTGAAAATGAAAATAAATATTGAAATCATCAAACAAGAAGATGAAAGATCAATTCACATATTAAAGAATCAAACCATTCCTTTATCATAGTTCTTTAAAAATCTAGATCCAAATTTGAACAATTAATCTATTCAATTAGTAATATGAATCACTGTCAAAATATCATACGATATAATTTGTATTTAATTATCAAATCATTATTCAATTGATTCCCAATTAATTGAAAAAATAAATAGTTTATTTTTTTCCCTTTTAGAACACATTTAGGCTATATTTACATGCATTGTAATATAAATTAATCATGAACCTAAATGTGAGCTCTAATTATATCCATAAGCTCAATTACAAAAATCTAAATCAAAAAAAGAAAAAATGAATTCACATGAATTCTTTTACAAAACTTCAACAAATTTGTTTTAACTTAAAAAATAATAATAGAAGACTCCAAATCTATCAAATCCTATGTCTATTTTAAAGTCCCACAAATGTAGAATATGTAGAATATGATGCAGCTAATAAACAAAAAATAACATCTACATAAAAAGTTATGGCAAAAATAATCAATAAATGTCAAACTAGTTTAAAATACAAAATTAAAGTAAATATGTACATTGAATCTAATTATTACTTCTAAAAGAATTTTAAAACTAAAAATAAAGCATATTAGAAGTGTTTTTAATGTACAATAAAACTATAAATATATGTCATCTAATTTTTCCACACTTAAGTAGGGACGTCAACGAAGCGGGTAGAGTACAGGTAGTATCTCCTCTGTACCCTATTCGCTAGGTAAATATCCACCTATACCCATCTTCATATCCATGCGGATATCCGTTATACGGCTACTCACATATTTTTTTAATATCCACGGGTACCTGCGGGTATTTAAAAAAAATAATTTAAAATATTTAACAACATATTTTAATCGTAAATTCAAATAAAATACAATACATAACATTCATAAATCTCAAACAAAGTCCAAATAATTCATTTAAATAGTGTTGAATGACTTTACAAAGAAATGAATTTTTTTTAAAACCAATTGATAAAAAATAATCCATTCAAAATCAATGTATTAATATTTTAATCATGTTTCTTTAATTTATTTTTAATTTAAATTAGAGTATAACATGTACAAATATTCACGGGTACGGATACTATGATACACGTACCCGTCCCGTTAATATGCAGGTATAAAAAATATTCGTACATGTTACCCACGAATATCCATATGCAATATTCATTTTCTACCCGTTGCAGTTTTTATCTGCAAATACTTGCGGATATGGATTTTTTCGACATTCCTACATCTAGATGGAGTTCCAAGTAAAAGAAAAATATGGAAAGAAAATATGAACACTAAAGATAACACAAGAAAGTCAACTTTCCAATAGATCCTAATAGAAAAATTATATGAGAAAAATATAAAATGAATCATACATTTAAAATATTAAAGAATCAGGACGATAAAAAATCTATTCCAAAACATAAAAGTAAACAAGAATTACTATCAAATTAAGACATGTATCGTATATGATAAAATTCTCAAAGAATGTGTATCATTATTTTCTCTCGTTTATGATTGTGTATACACTCAAGTTCACAACATAAAAATTAAGCATTATCATAAGCTTAACAAGCTTTTCATTTGCTCTACGTGAAATATATGCAAATAAAATACTATTTCATCTTCCATACTTGAAATCTAGAAAATGCTCAATGAAAAGGTATTGGTAATATAAATAGCTACAAGGGAAGAAGATTAAAAGAAAAAAGATATTAATAAGTGCAAATTTATGATCTTAACCTTTAAGCTTGGATTATTAATTTATTTTTGTGCTTAAAATATTGTTTTAATGAGGTTTATTGAGCTTGTGATATAAAACATGTTAAAAATATTTTCTTTTGTTGCATAAATGATCTTTGAATGTTTTGATGTGTATTGATACATTTGTAACTAAATTAAGCTTATGAGAGGCGTGAAAATAAATTGATCATAACTTCATGAAACCTTCAAGATAATGTAAAAAATGAAAAATAATCAAAGTAACAAGAAATCATGTCAAAGTATCACATGAAAATGGCAAAAAAGAGCATGAAAAAGTGAAGAAAAGAGGACAGTAAAAAAATCTAACTCACCCAACGAACATTCTGGGCGCCTATAATACTTATTGAATGGTGAAGTGGCACCCAACACCATCCAACACAAGGAAGAAATTGGCTTAGCAAAATTGGAAGTATCCCCAACAAAAATCGAACTGTGAGATTTCTCCATATTTTCCACTACAAGAACTTTGATGATGCAATAATCTTTACGATAAGATATGATTTGGGCCAAATCTATCTTTTCAAATCTTTTCAAATGTGTCAAAATCTTTTCAAATCTTACAACAATAAAAAATATCATGGATATATTAGATTTATGAAAAGAATATTTGGTGGAGATTATATTAATAGAAAGAAGATTTAATCAACAAAAATTACAGAAAAGTGGTACGATTCATTTCTATACAAGGACGTCTTTGAACTATTTTTGGGGCCCAATTTCGGCCATGTCTTTTACCCTCCCCTCTCTATTCTTCTATTTTTTATGTTATTTTTATCCTTTATGGAGTGTTAAGCCATAAGGATTAACTTTGTTGTGATTTCTTAACTAGATTCTGAGGTTAAATAGAATAAATTGTTTGTTCTTTTGTTTATTATTGTGATTTATTGTTATCTATGTCTTTTATCTCCTAATCATGTATAAGTAATGATTTTAAATTGTAGTAAGTTAGCATGTTGTTAAATCTAGATAACATAACAACATATGAGTCAAAGGATTTTTAATTTTAATTGAGAAGTCACTTTGATTAAAGTTATAAACTTTCATGTGATTGAATGTGTTTTTGTCAATAATTGAGAAGTTACTTCGATTAAAGGTAAAGACTTTAATTGAAATTAACCAATAAATTACTTTGATTAATTTGTGCTTTACTTGATAAAAGAGGTAAAAAGAATATACATGATTATGTATATAAATATTTAATTGAGAAGTTACTTAGTTAAATTTCATATTGTTAATCTAAAAAAAATCAATTGAATAATAATCTTAGAAAACTAATGATGAATCCTTTTAGAAAAAGTAGTAGGAATCAACATATTTCATTGTCATTGTTTAAGTCTTTTATCTATTGTTTATCGGTTTGATTGCTATTTGATTTTATTTAATTCATTTGTAAAAAATTCATTCTTTTTATCTAATATAGCCTCACAATCATCTTGGCATATCATAAACATTTGCATTTTAATTCTTTTGGGCACATCTTTGTAGATTTGTAGGCATATAATCTTTTGCATTTTTTTACATCTCATTAACATTTGTTCATTTTGTAATTGCATTAGACATGTAGTTTTATATTTTATATTTTTATTTTTGCATGTTAATTTTAGTATAACTATTTATCTTGTTATAGGTGTGTGCTTGGCTTTAGTTTCAGACTAGTTCTTTATTTTATTTACCTTTCTCTTTTAATTGTATTTTATTTTCCTAAATCTTTAGGTAGGTTTATAAGAACTAATTTATTAACTTCGTTTTTTGCCACTTTATAAGTCATTAAGTTTTTATAGTTTAGTGGTGTTAACTTATAGTCTCAACAACAATGTTATCAAACATCTCATTTTAATTTGGCCATTTGTAAAAAAAAAAAAAATCTTTAATATGTTGCAAATAGGTATATGGCTTCAAAGATATAAAAAAAAGATAGTTGTTTAATGTATGGTAATGGAAGTGTTGGGGAATCAACAAGATCATTAGTAGGGACATCACTAATTGTATCAACTCCCATGGAAACAAAACTTGCACATGTAAGTGAAATAGAAATTAGATGTATAATAAAATTAATCTCAGTATATATATAGATTAATCCCATGGAGCACTTTTTTGATATTTTGTTGAATTTGGGGCAAGCTTAATTGGAAATCAATATTTTTAAAAGAAATTTCTTCTTTTAAAAAATTGATTTGATTTGATTTTTGTTGAATAAGATTGATTTGTTTGGTGATGGGTTTTCTAATAAATCTAAATATTATAAATCTAAATATTTGTATTTGCCCCTTTGCTCCTTTACATTCCAAAGAAATTGGTTTTTTAAAAATTACCAAAATTCTAAAAGAGTTATTATTCAAGAAATCTATTACAATTTTCTTGAAAAGGTAAAACTAAATATCCCATTTTTTGATTGGTTTCATGCTTATACCATCAAAAACAATATAAAATATCCTTTCCAAGAAGAAATCATAGATTTCAAAACCACTAATATCATCACGATATGGCATCTCAAGGATGGAGAAAAGGTTCAAACCGAACTACCTCCAAAAATACAATACCAACTCCCTAACCTTAGGGATGATAAGGGAAATCCAGTAATAGCTGCACCCTTTAAAACCAAAGACTTAAATGAAGAACTTTCTTCAAAGGATATCAAAAGCCTTATGGAACAGGCCAATTATACAAACAAATATCTCCAAGTATTAGGAGAAAAAATAATCTCTCCAAAACTTGAACTTCTAAAAATAGGTAGTTCTTCAGGGCAAGCATCTACCTCAAAATAATTAGAAAAACCTTTGTTCAAACCTTTCAAAATAAGTCAGAAGGCTAAACAAAACCTATTAAAAGCTAAAGCCACTTCTGATCAAAATCATGGTGAATTATTAAATAAAATTAATAATTTACTAACGACAGTTGTTCTAGATACTCCTCAACCCACCGAAGAAACTTCTTCAAAACTCAAAATTAGACAACCTACAAAAACCATAGCCGTCCTAGAATAAAGCTCATATAATGAATCTGAACCTAATACTCCTTCACAAATCAATCCAATCTTAGTCATTGCAAACAAGCAATGGAAAAGTTTAACTAAACCAACAACCTTGGATCTTACTATGGAAGATACAAGCACAAAAACAAATGGATTCAACACCAACAATGTTTATGAATGGAACATTGATGGCAAATCTGAGTACAATATCATGCAAATGTTACAACACATGACCATGGTTTGTACGGCCTACCAAACAGCCCATGATTCCACAGAAGAAGCCATAGCCAGTATTATAGTATCTAGTTTTACCGGCCAATTAAAGGGTTGGTGGGATCAATATCTCACGGAAGCCCAAAAGTCTGATATCTTTTTAGCTGTCAAAATAGATGATAATGGTGATCCAATTTATAATAATGGTGAAACCATCCCAGATGCTGTCAACACTCTAGTGTTTACAATAGCCCAACACTTCATAGGAGATCCATCTTTATGGAAAGATAGGTCTGCTGAATTATTATCAAATCTCAGGTGTAAAACCTTAGGAGATTTCAAATGGTACAAAGGCACTTTCCTTATAAGAATTTACACTAGGGAAGATAGTCAACAACCTTTCTGGAAAGAAAAATTCTTAGCAGGACTTCCTAGATCATTAGGAGATAAGGTCAGGGAAAAAATCAGAAGTTTAACCCCTGATAATATCATTCCTTACGACCATTTGACTTATGGTCAACTTATCTCTTATGTGCAAAAAACAGCCTTAGAAATTTGTCAAAACGATAAACTCCAAAGACAACTTGCTAAGGAAAAATCTCAAAGTAGAAAAGAACTAGGAACGTTTTGTGAGCAATTTGGTATACCAGGATGCTCTACAAAGAAAACTAGGAAAGTTGTCAAACAAGAACAATTTCCAAGTACCAGACCTAAGAATAGTAGACCAAAATTTCGTAGGTCTAGAAAACCATTTCAATCTAAAAAAAGCAAAACACAAACTAGACCACCAACAACAAAAAGCATTATTTGCTACAATTATAGGAAACCAGGTCATACTAGTAAATACTGCAGACTCAAAAGAAAATTAAGCAACCTCAATCTAGAACCAGAATTGGAAGAAAAGATCAACAATTTTCTAGTTGAAACTTCCGAAGAAGAATCTGATCCAGAACTCTCTGAAGAAAATCTCAATGAAATTCAAGAGGATGAACAAGAATCATCCTCTGACAATGAAAACATTCCAACCGTGAATGTTTTAACAAAAGAGCAAGATCTTTTATTTGAAGTAATTAATTCCATTCCGGACCCCAATGAAAAAAGAACTTATTTGAATAAGCTCAAACAAACCCTAGAACAGACTTCCTAGGAAAAACTTACTAGTCACAAATAGATATGATCTTAAACCTATTTTCAAAAGGTTAGAAAAATCTGCCTCTAAACCAGTAACCATTCAGGATCTCCAGACGAAAATCCACAATATCAAAAAGGAGATCAAAGAAATAAAAGAACAACAAACAATTTGCAATGCAATATTATCCAATTTAGAGGAGAATTCTGATCAAGAAGAAATTCTTGAAACAGAAATACAAAACAAAGAAGAATTTGGAGACTTTCTGGGTCTTATTAGTCGTTTGACGATACAAAAATTCTTCATCAATATTAAGATAATAGTTGAAGACTTTGTCCTAGAAACTATTGCCCTATTTGACACAGGTGTAGATTCAAATTTTATCCTAGAAGGATTAATCCTAGGGATGTCAACGGGGCGGGTAGGGTACGGGTAATAGTTCCCCCGTACCCTACCTGCTGGAAAAATATTTGCCCCGTATCCGTACCCATATCCGTCGGGTATCCGTTATGCGGGTACCCGTCTATTTTTTTCATATCCGCGGGTATCCACGGGTATTCACGGGTATTTACAAAAATATTTTAAAAAATAAATATTTAACCATAATTAGTGCTTAGATCAACAAGTCTCCTTTCTCCGATTGATTCTTGAAAAACAAACAAATAAAAAATCACTACCAATTTATATTGTAGTTTATTTTTGAATAAAATATTAAAGAAATTACTAACTTCATCAATGTCCACCTCTTGCAACATTGTATAAAGTTTCATGCTGTCCAATTTTAATCTACAAAAGCCTTAAAACATAAGAAGTTCAGTAAAAATTTCTAACAATCACTTAATTAAAATATCTAAGTAAAAGTGTTAATTTCATTACCTTCCATGTTGGTCCATAACCAGTCTTAGAGACACATCAATACCTCCACAGTATATGGAAGTAATTTACTCATTTGTGGGGTAAGAATCTGACCACCATTATTGGATTAAGACTCATAATGTTGTTTACTAATATATATATATATATACATATATATATATATATATATGTATATATATATATGTATGTATATATATATATATATATATATGTATATATATATATATATGTATGTATATATATATATATATATATATATGTATATATACATATATATATATATGTATGTATATATATATATACATACATATATATATATATATATATATATGTATATATACATATATATATATATATATATGTATACATACATATATATATATAAGGTAAAGTTTAGCGGGTACGGGTATCCACGGGTACGGATACTATGATACCCGTACCCGTCCCGTTAACATGCGGATATCAAAAATACCCATACCCGCGGGTAGCGGGTATCCATTTTTAATATCCATTTCCTACCCGTTGCGGGTTTTATCCGCGGATACCCGCGGGTACGGATTTTTTTGACATCCCTAATTAATCCCCACTAGGTACTTTGAAAAAACATCTGAAAGACTTAGCACATCTAATGGTTCTAAATTACAAATCAAGTACAAACTATCTAGTGCAATTATAGAAAACCAAGATTATCGGATAGGAACCCCATTTTTGTTAGTCAAAGACCTAAAAAATGAAGTTATTTTAGGGACACCCTTTTATTTACTCAAACATTAGAGAGAGAAGTTAGAGAGAAGGCCTCTGAGTTTGTAAGCTTTTTCTTTCTTCCTTTCTCCAAAATATGTTTGTACTTTTCAGAACAATAAAGGTTTCCAATGTTTTCCCTATTTTTCTCTCTCTCTCCCTCTAGCCAGTTCAGTGTGGACTACCGCCGTTCTGGTTTTCTTTTATTTTCATTAATCTGTTTTGATTTTATTTATATGCTTTTCTTCTCTCCCTCCGACTAGTATTGTGCGGTCTACCGTCGTGTAAATCTGGTCTTCTTTTACATTTCCGCATTATTTATTTTGCATCATTATCTTGCGTTACTATTCTGAATAGTACCTTACTTATCTTTGTGATCCTTTACATTTTTTCCCCTTTGCTCCTTTACATCCCCTCTGTTATCAGAGCCTGATGGGGAAGTAGGGTGATATTTATTAATCTTAGGTTAACATATATTACGATAAATCTGGTAATATGGATTTATTAATGTTTATTTTAATTTTGTATAAATCAAACTGGAGATCTAGTTCCTTTAGTCTAGATCTTGAGATGAATTATAGCAGTAAGTCCCGAGTCATGGGCAGTAAGCCTATCTTACCCATATTCGTCCTAAGATTTAGATCTAGCAACCAAGACTAAAAAAAAAGAGTTTTTGTAAAACCAGATTTATTGGATATATGGAAACTTGACATTGATAAATGATGCCTTATGAAACCAAATGACGGTGAGATACCAGATATCATACAAAATGAGTAGCCTCCTTTGATCTCTTTCCCGTCGTTTTTCTATTAAAAGTTTTGCCTCTTCCTCTTCTACCTCAAATAGGTCAAACCAAAACTTGCTCACTGAGCATAATCAAACACAGGAGGAAATCCCTCCAAGAAATAATATCTTGAAGAAGAAGTTTGCTTTGAAGATATTAACCAAGCAATAGATAACTGGGAAATACCGAAGATTCCACATGATGAGCTGTATATCCCAGAAGAAAACAAACATGTCCGAAATTCGGATTATATAATCAAAACAACAGAAAACAATATTCCGCTCGACCTTGAAGCCGGAGATGAATTTCATCTTCTCACAAAACAATCAGTGGTTGAACATGCTAGAAAATACAAATATTTACACATAGGATGTGTTCAAGTAGCAGTTAAACCTTTAGTTAGAGAAGGTCTTAACGCCTCAATCCTCATGTGCCTTAGAGATACTAGGCACAATGATTTTCATGATTCCTTAATAGGAACCATAGAAACAAGTCTTGGACATGGTCCTGTATATTTCAATTGTTTTCCCAACAAAGCAGTGAGTCTTTTGGATAGAAATATTCTAAACTCATTATTTCTAAACATTAGGCTTCATGGATTAAACATGAAGGAGGGATCTATTCCTGCAGCATTGCTATATAGAATTCAGTACAAGGTTATGAATACTTGTAACTCTAGAGTTCTGCTGAAAACAACCGATAGGGAAACTACCTTATTTGTCACTAACATGGCCAAAGCTAATGTCACAATTCCTAGACTCATCAAATGGGATGAAGTCGATTTACCCACTTCTTGGTTGTTAGATAGGGCTACTCCTAGTGCTCCAAGGCATACTCCTGAACTACAGGGAATAAGACAAACTGAGACAGGAAAAGTAGAAATCATATTTGACAGAAGAAATTCCTTTTTAATATTGGTAGTCTGTTTGGATGTTCTTTCTTTCCGAACTTATATTGCCATGAGAATACCCATTCTAAGGAAAATTCGGAATAGAACTTCAAATCTGCAGGAGTCATTGAATCCTAGTCGTATTTGGTTTTAAACAATTTAAATCCTTCTTTTGCTGGAGATGGAAGGATTTCTTCGATTGGTCCACAAAAGTCCCACCATTGGAGGAACCAATTTGGAAAATTATACTTGTTATTTCTTTTGAAATAAATTAACCATGAATGGCGATAGGTTTTATTTTGATACCAGAACACCCTGGTCCAGGCATTAATATAATCCCAATAGTTATACCCAATGGGGTCAAAATTTTCAGAAAATTTTTTAAAAACATTTGGGTTTTTGCCATATTGGCTAGGAGTTAAAACCTTTAAAATTTGAAATGTTGAATGAGTAAAATTTGAGGAATCTTTTGGATCCCTATAATGTTTGATTGCTACAGAATCTGTATCAACCAAAACAAACTCATAAAATTGTCTGGTTTTATTGCAAGCTGATGGTCTGAAATGAAAACCTTTAGGAAAAATTTTGGCAGTTATTTTGTTTGGGTTGTTATCCCAATACTCTGGTTCCAATTGGACAATTGACGAAAACTTGTTTTTTGCTATATAATGATTTTAATCTTTTGAAACAGGTTTTTGGGTTGATTGGGTTTGGAGTTCTTGACTCATTCTTGGGTTGCAGATTGTTTTGTGGTTTTTTAGGTTTTTAATAAGGAGAGCTAGGTCAAGATTCTCTCCTTCTTGTTCTTCATTTGAGACAATGTCTGCCCAAGTTTTCTTGGGAAGTGTAGTTAGTCCTTGATCTTGAAGAGCTAACAACGTTTGGATTGGGATGGCATAATCTAGTTTGGTTTGTTTGGCTGTTTGGTTTGAAGAGGTTGGTTGGGTTGATGACCCAATGACTTCTTTTGATTTTTTTTGGATTGATGACCCAGATTGGGTTGATGACCCAGTTTGTTTTGGGGTCTGTGACCCTGATGATTTATTTGGGCCAGATATGGCTAGTTTTATACCTCGGCTTCTTGCCGAAGCTAATACTGCCTTTTTAGGCATGTTCGTCAGCTACTTTTTCCCTGCAAGTATTCACGAGTGAGGTAATCAGGGAGAGAATTCGAGGTGCCTCTGAGATATTCTATTTCAAAATCAAAAACACTTAAAATTGCTTGCCATCTTGCAAAAATTTGTTTTGATGCTAAGTTTTTAACATCTTTTTGTAAAATGTCTTTTGCAAATTTACAATCAACACGAATTAAAAAAATTTGGTTAAGCAAATCAGATTAAAATTTTGAAACACAAAGAACAATTGCTAAAATTTCTTTCTTAACAGTCGAATAATTCTGCTGTGCAGGATTCCAATGTTTAGAAGTATAAGCAATTACTTGTTCTTTTTTATCAATCCTTTGTTTAAGAATACCTCCATATCCTAAATCAGAAGCATCTGTTTCAACAATTTTGAAAGCTTGGGGGATTGGTAAATAAAGACAAGGTAGTTCTTTAACCAAGGTTTTGACTTTTCGGACAGCTTGAGTATGTTCAACTGTCCAAGAGGGAGGAGTTTTCTTAAGACGATCATGCAAAGGTTTGATTATGTTATTGAGATTTGGAATAAAATCTCCTACATAATTAAGACAACCCAAGAACCTTTGGAGTTGGGTTTTATCAATTATCTGATCTGGAAATTTATCTGCAAATTCTATTGCCCTATCAATAGGAATAATTTTTCCTTGGAAAATCATGTGACCAAGAAAACGAATTTTTGTTTGGAAAAGGTTGATCTTTGATTTAGATACAGCTAAGCCATTATGTTGAATAATGTTAATAAAGATATTAACATGCTTAAAATGGTGATCTATGGATTGAGAAAATATTAACACATCATCAATGTAAACAATTGTGAAATTGGAGTACGAATTGAAGATATCATTCATTATTTTTTGAAATTCAGATGGTGCATTTTTAAGTCCAAATGGCATAACGTTCCACTCTATTGCCCAAAAGGAACAGTAAATGCAGTTTTGTCTCGATCTTTTTCTTGGATTTGTATTTGCCAAAATCCAGACTTCACGTCAAATTTAGAAAAGATTTTAGCATAATGGAGCCTATTAAGAAGATCTTTTTTGTTTGGAATAGGATATCTAATCCATTTTAGGGCTTGATTTAGGGGTTTATAGTTAATAACTAACCTTGGAGTACCCCTTTCTTGTTCAGCTTGTTTGTTGACATAAAAAGCTGCACAGGACCAAGGGCTCTTGCTTGGTCTTATGAGTTTTTTATTTAAAAGATCTTTGATCTCTGTTTGACAATGGAGAAGAAGTTCTTCATTCATTTGGATTGGTCTAGCTTTAGTTGGTATTTGAGTGTCTCTGAAATCTTGTTCATAGGATAAGTCAACTATATATTTTTTCCTAGACCAAAAGTTATTTGGTAGGTCAGAACAAATGGTTGACTCAATTGAATGGAGCACTCTTTTGATTTTTTGTTGAATTTGGGGCAAGCTTAATTGGGAATCAATATTTTTAAAAGAAATTTCTTCTTTTAAAAAATTGATTTGATTTGATTTTTGTTGAATAAGATTGATTTGTTTGATGATGGGTTTTCTAATAAATCTAAATATTATAGATTTACCATTATGCTTGGTCGAGATTCCTTCTTCAGATATCTCTAAAGGGAACAATGCTTTAATAAAGGGTGTCTCACAACATGGTCGAGCACTCCTTTTATAACCATAAATTTTACTGTTTCAACAGTACCGGTATCATGACTGTAATTGTGGTTACAGTGTCGGTTATTAATCTTCTGCCAGATTGATTTTGAAACAGTCATCTTCATTCTGAAATATGTCATCTGAAGAGGCTGCCGAAGCTGAAGAGCTTGGTAATGATTTCTTCGAGGAAGTTCCTTCATCCTCTTTCAATAGCTTGAGAATATTCTGCAGATTTTCTACAAAACTTTCTTTAGATTTTGAAACTGCTAAGGCAACAGTGATTTGTACTTTCTGGTTGAGGAATTGGGAAGTTTCTGGATCTACTAATTTCAGAAATTCTAAATTTGTTACAAACCATTTACGAACTTCTTCCGGACTTGCCTTGAAAGCATCAAATTGAGCCCACCACTTTACATAGGAATATATATATATATATGCTAGAATCACAAGTGCAAATTCTTACAATCCTTTAATGTGTACCATACCAAATGACGTGATACTTACATTGTTTGGAGAAGGAGCAACTCTTGTACAATTTCGTGCATATGCCTAGCTAATTGGCCAATTTGATTTTCTATTATTATATGACTAGCCTATATACTCTGTTGAAATGTCATTCACAGTCATTTGCCTCAGAAATTCTTTTAAAGATGATTGTTCAAAACAAAAACAAAGACGAGTAATATTTGCATCATTTTAGACAAGATGTTGTGACCCGTGAAAATATGTGTCATATAATAATGATTGAAAATATAAATCACTTTGCTTTGAACATTATTTTGTTGAACATATCTTCATATGCAATGCTTATTTAGAGACCAAAATTTTCTTGTATAGTTCCACTTTTATTTCATTTCCTTGCGTTTCTTTCTAATTGTATGAGTTTATTACATTTTTTTTTTGTATTTTTTGTCATTCTCTTCTCTTGAATCTGGGTGCAAGTTGTATAAAAAATTGTTTTTCTTGTCAATGAAAATATATATGATTTTGACGTGGAAATAAAAATTATTAATGGGGTGAAATTTTTCTTATTGTTGTTTTTATTTCTTAAAGATTATTGAGTTAGATTTTAATAACTACTTAGGTGAGTTGGGTGATATGATCGAAACTTTTAAGGATTCAAGTGATGTATTAATTTAAAATAAGGTACTAGGGTTTTGGTGAATCTATAAACTCATAAGAGGCTAGAGAATTTGTATTCCATTCATTCAATTTATATTCCATTCATTCAATTACACAAGAATTTGATCTTATTTATTAGTATAGAATTTTAGTCAAAAAAGAATTAAATAAGTTTTAATTAATAGAATACAAGAGAATGACAATACAAAAGTAATTATTACATGCATTGTCAACATAAGAACAACACTAATATCTAAATTAAGTTAATGAATACACTTAATTAATGTATAAATAACCTATGATTAACATAAAATTAACTCTTCAATCTTAGTTTAGTATACCAAAAATGTACGCCATTATGTTCTTCTTCTTTTTTTATCCCTCATGGTTTTAAGTTTTGTTTCTATCCCTACATGTGCTGACTAGTTTTGCAATATGTATATAAAAAACTTTATGTTTATTTCTTTCATATACAAAAACTCATAAGGTTAGTAATTATTCATGCATGATGAGTAAAGGAAAATAAATTATGGAAATAATATTATTATAGTAAATAAATTATTTAGTTACATTTCCATTTTTTCTATGACTATACAACCATTCAATGACCACTATTTGCTTCAAGTTTCCGCGTAGAATAGTTGACATTAATTGGATAGTAATTACTGCATTAAATAGTTTTTGGAAATTTCTTCACACATCATAGGAAGCCAGCCCAGCAAGCAAAGTCATTCAAATTATAAAGTTTGGAGAATACACTTTAAATCATTAAATAATTAGTAATTACAATTTTCAACTTAAAAGAGAATCACCCTGTGACTCTGACACCCTGTGTTCAATCTTACGCGTTATCCAATATTCTCCAATAATCTTTGTTTATATAGTTACCTTCCAATATTCTAATAACCTTCATTTTCATGTACATCGGTGACTTATCATAAAATAAAATCTGAAAAGACCAAAATAATATATACTCAAAATTTATAAATTTATATATGTTACAAAAAGTTATTATGAAACTTCTTCTTTACTTCTAATTGTTTGAATCTTTCCTATATGTAGTATCATGATTCAAAATATGTGAAAAAATAAAATTTGTCTTATTTTTATTTTCACAGATATCTATTTTTATATTCTTTATCTATATACCTGTCTAAAAAAGTTGAAGAATAAAATAATTTATCAAAATCTAATAAAAAATTAGGAGATGTAATTATTAAAAGAAAATTTTATGATAATCATATCATAATTAAAAAACAGGCATGAAAAAACATATAGTATATAAATTTTCTTTCTATATTCATAAAATAATAAATATACAACAAAAAAAATTCATGAGATAAAAATACTATTTATTAAACTAATATAGTTTTATTTAAATTTCAAGAGACAAAAGAATACCCTTTTATCTTTAATAATAGAATAAAACATATGAAAAAAATGTAGAGAGAATGAGTTTGTGTCTAACTTCCTAATTTCTTCATAACGAAAGAAAACTGAGAATCCGTGAGAAATTCAAAAGATGATGAGAAAGAACAAACATCATCTCAATAAATTTATTTATCTTTTATTGTATTTAATTTTATATTTTATTATTTATTAACGTGTTATAGTTTATTAAAAATAAATAAAAATCTATCTAATTTAATTTTTATAATACAATATAATTTTAAATTTTTTTAAAGATTTAGGAGGACCATGATTTGGAACAAGAAGGGTGTGCTTGTGTTTGCTTTCAAGAATGGATTTGAAGGAGAGTGAGTAAATGAATTGAATTTGAGGGGATAAAAAAAGAAAAATGAGATTGTTTGTTTCAATGGACGAAGGGAGGAGAGTAAGGAAATTTGAAGGTAAAGTTTCTGAAAGTTTGTCAAAATAATTGGATGGATGTGATAGATATAAAATAATATTTTAATAGATAAAATTATTAAATAACAGTTTTACTCCTATGATTAAAATTAGTACAAAATAAAATATAATAATTATTATTAGTTTTAGTATTATTATTATTACTATTAATATTATTAGTTTTAATATTAGTATTATGTTAGTAATGTTATTATTATTAATATAATTACTATTATTATTATTATTATTAATTATCCACAAAGTTTAGTAATAATAATAATTATTTTTGTAAATAATTTTAATTATTAATTTGTAGGTGTCATATTTAAGTAACAACTTTTTTATAACTATTTTGGTTTTTTTGCATAAGTACATAAGGTGAGAAAAAAAAATTAATTCAAACAACATTAATTGAAAGTACTTTAATAGAATATAGGCATGCAATGCTGCAAAATCAAAAATTCCCTTAAATGAAGGTTAGTTTCAATTTAAAAATTCTAGACATTTAAGTAAAAGTATAAAATTTGTTAAGTTGGAATTGTAAAAAATAGATGGACATTTAAGTAGATGTGTATGCGTTGAGGAGTTTTTTCCTTCTCAAATCTATCTGCATAAATAATGTCTAATTTCGAGAAATAAACAAGTTTCATCCATCATAGTTCATCCTCTTGAATAATAAATTCTTATAAACAAATACGGTTTAAGATCCTCTCTAATAATTACGATGCACGTATTTTAGAGAATAAGGTTCGGAAATAATCATTAAATCACTTTTCAACTATTAGTTGACAATAAAAAAATATTTGTTTTTATCTATTATTTTTAAATTTTAAAATAACTTTCATTTTATTAATGATTTCCTGAATTTAATAAATCTAAAGAGAAAATATCATTTATGATAATGGAGAAAGAAAATATAATAGCACACAAATGTACATTGAATAAAAGACTGAAAAAAAATATAATAAATCACTTAAAACAAATTAAATGATTTTCCTTATTTGGAATAGAAAATTTAGTTATAAATAAAACACAGGGAGATTGTATGTGTAAAAAATTGAAATCTTTTAGAATCTAGCATTAATTTATCTTCACTAGTTTAAAGTTGGTGTAAGAAGAACTCATCTAACAGTTATAATATCTTACTTTAGAAAATATTGGAATGAATCTTGAGAGACAATTAGGAATATTTAGTTCGTTACTTTTTGCGTAAATTTTATAACTACAAGAGACATTAAATTTTAAAGAGAAAAACTAATACATTTTAAATAATTAAATAGTTAATAATTACAATTCTCAACTTAAACAATCACTTGTTCAATGTTAGGTGTCATCCAATATTCTTATAACTTTCATTTGCATGATTATTAGTGACAGATTGAGATCAAAATAATATACTCAAACTTTATATACGTTTCAAAGAGTTAATATCAAACTCCTTACTTACACCACCTGTAATTATTTGAATTTTAAAAATGTCAATGTCTCTCTAATTCAACAATTGAATCTTTAGCATTATATTTTATATGAAAAAAATATAATCTGTGTTGTTATGAATATTTTTTTCTTTTATCATTTTTAACAAGTAAATTTATTCTTTTATTCTTTATCTATATACTTATTTAAAAAAAAGTTTAAAAATAAAATTAATTTATCAAAATCTAATAAAAAATTAAGAGACGTAATTATTAAAATAAAAATTTTTGAAAATCAAATCACAATAAGGATTATGGAAGAAGTAAATAGTACATCACTTTTCTTCCTATATTCATCAAATAATAAATACACAAAAAACTCAATGAGATAAAAAAATATTATTTATTAAACTAATATTTCACTTAAACAAAAAGAGGGTTACCCATCTTATTTTCAATAATGAGATAAAATATATGAGAAATACAAAAAAATTGAGTTTGTGTCTAACTTTCTATTTCTTCACTAACAAAAGAAACCATGTGAGAATGAGAATTTGTGAAAAATTCAAAACATAATTATAGAGAACATAAAAATATTTCAATAAATTTATTAATCTTTTATTATACTTAATTTTATGTTTTATTACTTATTAATATTAAATATTATATTTTATTAAAGAAATACAAATTTACCTAATATTTTTTTTCACTACAGTAATTAATGTCCTACATATATTTGTATAATTTTAAATAAATTTTTTAAAAGATTTAGGAAGCATGATCTCATTGGAAGACTAAGATCCCCTCTAATAATTGGGATGCACGCATTTGAGAGAATAGAGTTGAAAAATAATAATTGAGTCGAGTCAGTTTTCAACTATTAGTTGTCAATAAAAAATATTTGTTTTTATCTGTTATTTTTAAATTTTAATGATATCCTGAATGTAATAGACTTGAAGAGAAAAATATTATTTACAATGGCACACAAATGTACATTGAATAAACAACTGAAAAAAAAGAGTATAGTAAATAAATTGAAACAAATTAAATGATTTTCCTTACTTATATTTGGAAGAGGAAATTTAGTTAGAAGCAAACATAGGGAGAATATATGTGTTAAAACTTGAAATCATTAAAATCTAGCATTAATTTTTCGTAACTAATTTAAAATTGGTGCAAGAAGAAGTCATCTAACGGTCATAATTTATTACTTTACTTTAAAAAAATATGGGAATCTTGAGAGAGTTTTAGTTCACGATGTTGTGGATAGTGTGTATTCACAGGTATCCAAAATAAGTTTGTTTGTCACAGTGAGAAATTTTGTTGATAGCGGAAATGGTAGTAGGTATGTGGCGAAGGAAAAGTCAAACGAATGAGCGTTGCTGTTTCTTCTGCAGAATTGATGAGTGAAAATGGCCTTAAAAGAAGTTTGGGAAGGGATTTGGGGCAAGTGGGAAGAGATAAAAGCAGAAGGGTATTAATAAGAAAGCTTAGTCGGAGTTAATATTATCATTAATTGGTTTCTCAAAGAACCTTTGCATGGTGTCCAAGTGGAGTGCTGAGCGAGTTTGGGAATCCACATATGACCTCAGAAGTGAAGCAACTGTACAAGTAAAGGAACAGCAAAATCCGCAATTATACTCTGCTGCGCGCCCCACAGGCGCAAAAAATAAAAAACAATCACGTGGTTCATATCCCTTCCATCAGGCCATCTTCCATTCAAATCAAATCACCATGTGCTCACCTCGTCACACTCGCTGCCACTTGGCGCATTCTCAGTGAACCACTGCACGGTGCATTATATAAACGCACCCCACAGTATACCGTATACGACACTCGCTTCTGGTTTCATGCAATGCACCCTAGTTTTGAAGAAGGTGCTGCTACAGTGCTACTCTTCCTCCTTCCGAATAGAGTGAATGAATGAATGCGTGTGAGTGTGTATGTGATAATGCAATGGTGGTGGTGGGTGTGGTTGGTTTTATTGTATGATGAAAGAAAGAGAAAGAGATTTGAAGAAAGAGAAAGAGAAAGAGAAAATGAAAAACGCCATTGATTTCTGTTGTAAGTTTTCAGAACTTTTGCAACAGGTGGAGGGTGTTATCGAGCCCCATGTTTCCTGTGTCTTCACCATCCATCCGTCACTACATGCTTGGCCACTATCTAACCACCACCATCACCACCACAAGAGCACCAAACCCTAGGCGCAAACCAAACCCATCACCCTTAACCCTGGTTTGCACCACCCCCTATTCACACGCAGCCACATTGCCCTCATTAACTCTCCTCTCTCCCTCCACATTATTGTAAAACACCACAAAGCGCCAAAACCAAAACCATCCATGAATCCGCTCCTCACATTTGGTCACCACTCTGATTAACCCATCTACTCTACTCTACTCAAGAAAGAGAGTGTGAGAGTGTGAGAGAGAGTTCATTATATTATGGTAAAAGTAAAAGGAAGCAAGGGGAGAGGATGGGGTGAGGCGTGAATGCAGGATAAACAAATGTCATAAAAACCAGACCCTGTAATCACAAAAATCCTTGCTAAAAATAGAAAAACTCCAAAGAAAAAAAAAATATAGAGAGAGGGGGAAGAGAAGAGTGAAAGAGAGTCCACCATTGATCTCTTTAACACCAAACCCCACACCCATTTCGTGATTGCCCAGCGTCGTCCATACCCGACCCTATCTATCTATATCTGCCTGCACACACTCAGACTGAGAGAAAGAGAGCCAACAACTACAGTCACAGAAAACCAAAAGCACTGTGTGTGTCTCTCTAAATCAACCAAAAAAAGAAAAAAAAAAAAAACCCTAAGCTAATGATGATGGATCAGCGACAGCGAGAGAAACTGCTTCACAAAACCGAGGCCTGTGCCTTCGTGGCAGGTGTTGCTGCCGAGCTTCGACTTGTCGCCGCCCAAGGAGACATCGCCAACACCAACAACGTTAACTCCACCACCACCATCGTATCTCAATCTCACGCCTCGCCTCGGATCCACGACGCCAACCACCTTGGCCTCGTCGCTGCGGTTACCAATCTTGGAACTGTTCACAGGAAGAAGAGGATGCCCAGGCAGCGAAGATCCACCGTCGCCACCTCCTCCACCACCCCCACCTTGTTTCTCCAGATGCACCACTCCGACAACGCTCTCCCCTCCAAGCACCACCACCCTAATTTACCATCTTCAACTCCTTCCGCCTCCTCGCACGTGCCACCCTCCTCTCTCCAGTCCGTTAAACACCCCACTCCTCCCCGGCTCGCCGCACGTGTGAGTCACCCCTTTTCTCCTTTTTCTTTTCTTTTTTTTCTCCAATTCTTCATTCTCAAGATCTCATCTTATCTTATATACATACCCCCATTCTCAATTGGGTCCTTGCTATGTCCTCGCGATATTGTCTTGCTCCTAATTTTTTTACCCCATTTTTGGATCTCATAAATTAAGTGTTTTTTTCTTTCGATTAAAATTGGAACTTCGTTTTAAGCTTTTTTTTCCCCCGATTTTTTCACCAATTATCTTCACTGAACTCCGATTCTAACTCTAAAACATTGAAAAACAATTGCATCGGAGTTTTATTCAACTTCTTGCTGATTTGTTTAGATCTTGGGTTTGTTTGTCTCGTGATTCCCTTTTGCCTATTTAAATGATATTTTTTGTGATAATCTTTTCCAATGCTAAATGCAAAGTTTGTGATAATCTTATATAAAATATTATATTATATTATTATGATTATTATTATGTATTATATTATATAATTATATATAGTTGAGATTGGTACTATTTCTTTGTTTGAAGAGAGCACAAATCATTTGTTTGATCTTCAATTTGGTAACTGAGACATGGGAAGGGAAGAGTGAGAATGAAGGGCAAAAGTGACACTGCAGTCAAGAAATGAACTGAGTTTTTTATATTAAAAAATCCCCACCCAAAAAGAGACCAAAAGGAAACAGAATATATTAGAATATATTAAGAATGAAGTTTAGAAAAGAATGTCTCAGAAGACAAGATAAAGAATAAAATGAGAGTGAAGACATATTTTTTGTTTTTTTTTTTTACTAAATTGAGTGGTGAAATGGAGTCTATAAACATAAGTGAAACTAGGGATTTTAATGGGTGGGTAGGGTCCCGTACCCTACTTTCTGGATAAATATTTGTCTCATATTTGTCCCGTACATGTCCTCATATCCGTACATGTATCCATTATGTGGGTATCTGGCTTGGATCAACAAATTCATTTTCTCTGATTGATTCCTAAAAAATAAAAAAATCACTAACAATTTATATTGTAGTTTATTTTGAATGAATTATTAAAAAAATTACTAACTTCAATGTTCACATTGAAGTTTCATATTGTCCAGTTTTAATCTAGAAGAGCATGAAAACATAAGAAGTTCATTCAGAATTTGTAACAATCACTTAACTAAAATATCTAAGTAAAACTGTTAATTTCATTACCTTCCATGTTGGTCCATAACTAGTCTTGGAGACATATCAATGCCTCCATAATATTTAGAAGTAATCTACTGCGATATGGAGTAAGAATCCGACCACCACTACTTGAATGAAGACTCATAAACAACAGTTGAGATGAGGATTGCTAGAATGTCTCTCTCCAGCATTTGCAAGGTTGGGTATTTTAACCCATTACTTTTCCACCATGCTAAGATATCAAATTGTGCATCTGGAAGTTTTGCCTCTTCTAAATAACGATCTAAATCTTGTAAAATTTGACCTTCAACTTTCTTTTCTTCCAAGAACACCTATGTTCACTACATTTAGGTTTGAACTTTGAGATGAAGCAGCCAATTCTTTACCATTGACTTTAATTACATACTCTTTTACCAAATCTTGACAAATAGATTTTACCCTCTCAATTTCATAATGAAAATTTTCTCCATAAATTTGAGGGAAAAAATAATCTAACTAGTCAATTTTATACCTGGGATCTAATACAATTCCTACACCCATCACCCTGACATTCCAATACTTATTGAATTTAGTAATCCTGGTTGCAGCCATTCTAAGAATAATGGAAATAGGACACGAAAGTCATTCAATTAAAGCCAATTTAATTTCACATATATTTGTGAAAACGACATTCATAATTGGATACAAAGTACCAAAGAATAAGTCTTCATAATGTCAATCCTTATCGTGTTTCGAGAAATCCCCTTGAATCAAGATTGCAAAGCAAGACAATATTCCTTAAAGCCCATGTGATCAATCATTGACATTGGATACTCATGTAGAACTATCATCTTAACAAGTGCATACCTTGTTTCTTGACTAAATACATAGTTGCCAACAACTATGGTTTCACTTACTATTTTTTCCTGTTTTAAGAAATGCTTGCTTGATGTCTGGAGTTGTTCAAAGTTTGCAACACCTAAAGTGGACCATTAAGTTGTTCTGGTATAAAAAATTCTATCAAAAGGTTATAAAAACAATTTATAAAGTGAGTATACATAAATTATACCTATAATTCATATTGACGAACCAAAATTGTGTTCCTTACTATTAAAATGATAAAAGTCATACATTAGGAATTTTTGATGCATACGAAACTCATGAAATAATAAAATAATAAACCAAAATGCTATTAAAATGATAAAAGAAATATGATAATCATTTTTAATTCATACAAAACTCATGAAATATTAAAATAATAAACAAGAAACTCAGTTAAATAAGACAACTCGTATGAAACCATATTTTTCAATTCTTAGAAGTTAATAAGCCTCAACTATCCTATGCCAAGTATTCTTATTTTGTTAACTCCATCTGGCAACACATATCATATCACATGTACAGATACTATGATACCTGTACCTGTCATGTTAATATGCGAGTATAAAAAATATTCATACCCATTATCTGTGGATATCTATTTTTAATATCACTTTCTATCCGTTACGAGTTTTATCTGCGAATATTCGTAAGTACAAATTTTTTTTATCTCCCAAGGTGAAATATTGGGCTAATAGCTATCTGAACATTTGCGTCAGATTATGTTACCAAAAAGATACAAACACACATAAAAAAGGAACACACTTTTATCACAAAGACGATGATGGATATATATATAAGTGCGGAATGAATAAGTTTCATAACCGGGAAGGGACCAAAATAAATAAATTTCATTCGTCTTATATGTTTATTTGACAAACATGTGTTGTATTATAAAAAATATTTATTGGACTATGTTTCTGTTTTTAGAAATTTTTGATATACATGTTGCAATGCTAGCTACAGTATATCCGTCTTCAACCTTCATCCCTTATTAATTGCAAGATTGCCAACAGAACAGTACATTGTTATTTGTCTCAATATTAATTAATACCCTTACTTGGAATACCAAATTCTTACTTTACATTGTGTACACAATTTTAAAAGTAAAGAAAGAAAAACTTATGATTAGTGGATATTGACGGCTCCATATTTGGGAAATTGTGTAGTTCAAGATATCCATATTAGGCATGCTGGACAATGTTTTGGGTACTCTGCCTTTCAGACTGTTAGCATATGGACTTGATGTACTTATACAGGACATGGTGTCTATGATGTCTTACTTACACAAGAATTGCATGTTCTTTCACAATTAATTATAGTTTTTTCCATCTTTTAGTGGCTTTTAGGTGAATGTCTATAGCTTTAACCTGAGATTAACAATGGTCTAATTTGGTTTGTGTGTTTCTAGGGAATCGATCAAAGAAACTTGAGGTTCCTTTTCAAAAAGGAGTTAAAGAACAGTGATGTTAGCTCCCTAAGGAGAATGGTGTTGCCCAAGGTTTGGTCTATGTTCATTAATATTGTCTTTACTTCATTATTGTCTCAACTTCTCTTCTAATTCCACCATGACCTTAGAATATTAATGACTAAAATAATTGGGAAAGAAATTGTCACTTGCAGAAAGCAGCAGAGACTTTCCTCCCACCACTGGAATCAAAAGAAGGAATTTTTATGGACATGGAAGACAAAGATGGTACTCGTGTGTGGAATTTCAAGTACAGGTCTGCAACATATACATATATAGAAATGTCAGAAAATAAACTAAAGACATTATTTTACGACATTGGTTCTAGTTGTTGAATATGTAATTTAAGGTTTTTTTTTTAATTAATTGTTACTAACCATTCAAATTCATATTTCATTTTATTTGTATTTGAACAATGCAGGTTTTGGCCTAACAACAATAGCAGGATGTACGTGCTTGAAAATACCGGTAAAGTCTATTCATAGTAATTATTGTCTGACAAGTCCCAGAACAGATAAATTTTTGAATTTTATAGTAATGAAATAATAATAACAATAATATTTTTGTGTCTAATACTTTCAGGAGATTTTGTCCGCACACATGGCCTTCGATCCGGCGATACCATTATGATTTACCAACAGATTGAAAACAATAACTATGTACGTGCCGCCAAAAATATTTCTATATTATTCATTCTGCCACAGCATAAAATATACATATAAGGAACGAGAATCAAGTTCGTACTTAAAAGTACACACTGAAATACTTTAAATAGTATATTATGATATCTTTGACTCATTCGAAAAAAGTTATAATACTATTTTATTTATGCCATTAATTTTATTTAAATCTCTTTCCGAAGTTGATTCGTATGAAATTTTATAACTTTGTAATATTACCTATATTTCTTTTTCTTCTTAACCATATGCATTATATATATTCAGGTTATTGAGACGAGAAAAGCTTGGGAAGAAGATGAATCTGTGGGACAAAGTAATGAGACAGTGAACAAGATGTTCCCGAGTGACTTGGAGGTCAACAAACCAGGATGTTTCAACATAAGCTACCCTGCAGGGAATGATGCTGGCATGTCGTACATATATGAGACTACTATCTCAAATGACTCTCCACTTGACTTTCTGGGAGGATCAATGACGAACTTTTCAAGGATTGGACCGGTTGAAACCTTCGGTTCTGTTGAAAATTTGTCCCTTGATGACTTTTATTAAAGCACGGCACAACCACACAAAACAAACTAATTAACATGGTATTACTAAGACCAGTTAGAATATGTAAGGTACTAAAATGTTTTTTTTTTGTTGTTCATGAGTGAATATGGGAGGATTTTAGTTGAATAAAAGGGAGTCAGTGAGCATGTTTTGTGTTCCTCTCTCACGAACAAGTGAGATTGTATGTGATGTATTAATTTTTTATATTTATTTTTGTTCTGGTAAAAAAAGGTGTAAAATAATCTTTAACCGAAAACAAAAAAAAGAAGTATTTTAATCTCAGCTAATGACTCACTTAGGCCAAAATATTTCGTCCCTTGTCACGTGTTCCACATCTAACAGATCTTTTCAAACCCACGACCAACACAATCATCTTCCCACTCTTCTTAGTTTGCTTTTTACCCAATACGAACCATAGTTCATAATTGTCCCAAGACTACCCAACTCGTCGGCTAACGTCGAGGAAGGCAATCTTTCAGAACACAATCGTACGAGCCACGATCTCGTACACTCCACTGGACTTTCAAAACCACCAGACTACATCCTCAAGTGGCTACGTATTACCACAATACAAGATGCAGCAGTAACTAGGCCCCCAATAAAGCATCGCATCAAGACCTCCATCCAAAACTGTGTAAAATCCTCCACGTAATCCAGCTAAACACCTGAAGCCTCTTGGCGCATCACATGCGTCGCTTGGCGTTGTCTGGTTCCAAATCGCCTGGCGATCTCCTTACGTCACTAGGCGCTACGCGCCTTCTAGTGCCTTTGCTAGTCTACTTTCACCTAGCAAGACCATCCCTTTTGCCAGGCGCCATGCAATTCTACTTGCCACTTCCACTATTTGGAGTCTCTATCGTCTAACGGCTCGTCCCGCATTGCCAGGCGCCATACTAGTATTTTGGCATTTTTGACAAGTTCTAAAGGACCTCAAGCACTGAACATTCAATTATAGCACCATAACAAGTATGCAATCATAATCACATGACTAGATCACAATTCACACATTCATGGTTTCATAACTGAGGGCATGTCTCTATTCAAATATGATGCAGTCCATCATACAATCATTATTTTACCATACAAACATACCACCTTTAACTTAAACCAATAGCGAAATTTGCACATAATGACAATCTCAAAACATGCACCAAACAATATCATAATCAAGGCGAAACTTTACTCTTACACGCATTTAATCTCAAACATCACATAATTATGTAATTATCTTACATGTTTTACTTTACCAAATAAGCATGCCAATACATTTTAAAGACTTCTAAACCAGCAATCATGAGTACAATATATCTCTAGCTGTAAACCTCCAAATCAAATATCCACCGTTCAAAGTAAAGAAAAACAAGTTATGAATCACCTGTCAAAATTTCAGTTAAATCGGACGGTTAACAAACTGGAAAATGCAGTTTTACAAAAACTGCGTAGACTAGGAAAATCGGTGGCGCCTAGTGCCCAACGCCCAGAAATCAAGGACCTAGCGCCTGGCGGTTCCTACTACGCCAACAAAAAAACATAAAACATTGTTTTCCATGAAAAGCACACTAGAATACATCGCCTGGCTGTAGCTCTTCACCGCCAGGCGGTTCTTAATAAAAACCTAGAAACTGGGTTGTTTTAACATGAGTCGTTTGACGACTTTGAAGGTCCACCAGGTGGTTTTTGGAAAATTTCCAGAAACGCGGTATAACTCAGAAAAATGCACAACTAGTCATCTAGGCTTACTATACAATGAACACTTATGTAAATAAATATTAAGCACGAGGTACAACTCCCCTAACTTGGATTTTGTACTTCCAATTGAAAAACTTGTAATCCTTGGTGATAGCAAAAAGCCCATTTCTTGACTCCTTCTCCTTTTCCACATATCCATAAGCTTTCAAAACCCCCCTTTGTAAGACCCTAGAAATGTAAATAATTAAATAAACAATTATTTAATAATACAGGTATTTGGAGCCTTTATGACATTAAATGCGAATTATTATGATCTGGAAGGGTATTATATCAAATGGTTGAGAGTACTTGATTGTGTGAGAGGACTTAGGTTCGAGTCGTATGTATGCCAATTGTATGTTATTTTAATATGTATACTATTTTAATGATATGATTGAATGTGAGTAGTGGTAATGTAATCCTAAAATTATAGGAATTATCATGAAAAATGAATTGGTTGAATTAGTTGTGCATTGACTTTGTGATTGAGTGGTTGTGGGTTCAAACCTTGTTAAGAACAAATTTAACTTCCTTTTTACCAAAATTTCTTTTGGCATGGAGATGAAAAGGCAGAGCAACCCTAGCTACCAAGAGTGACAACCTAGGGGGCTGAGAAAACACCTTGTTAATGACTAATGAATAGTCATTAAGCCTCCTTTATACAAATTTTCGTTTTAAAGAGTAAATAGGATTTATTACTCTAATAATTGGGTGAGAAGAGTGTGGATATTGTTGTTGTGAGTGCATCAGGAAAGGAAGTGATCAAAGCAACCAATAGCAGTATCAGTTCAAATGTTTCGGGGCATTTTTGTGGTGAAACAAAGGAGCACTTGCGGGGAGCACAAAATAAGCTTGGAGTCTTCAAATTTAGCAAGGATTAACAAGTAAGGGGAGCTTTTTTGGTGTGTTTCTATTGTATATAATATACACTGCATTGTGTGATCCCAATTGTATGAAAATTCCCACAGTCTGTGCCATTTTTCGCAAGTTTCTGGCTTTTCGCCCAGAAATCGCCTGGCAGGTATGAGTATACCGCCAGGCGACGCATCAGCTTTAACCCAGTTTTGGGTTCTATGTCATGAGCTACCTTGTGGCGAGACAAAACCGCCAGGCGATGTGCGTTGTCTATCACTGGTCCGCTGTGTTCTGTGAATTTTATGATTTGTTGAACTTCCAGTTGGTTTCCTATGTTTGTGTGATTGCATAATACCATGATACCTCTATTGTTTGGGGTGCTTGTAATTATAATTGGAATGTAGACATGGAGGGTTCGTATTAAGACCAAGAGGTTATTCAGAATCCTAGATTTAAGGGCGATTAAGATGTGATTGGAAGTGTATGATGCGTAAAGTATAATACTATTGAGAGTGAGTCTAGGAATCTGGATTGAAGAACAAACCAATTTGGGTGCCAAAATCAGCAGGTTTCGCTATTGATATAGCGCCTGGCAGCACGAATAGGTGCGCCAGGTGATAGGACCATTATGGGAGTCCCTACACTACGTGGCGCCTGGCGGCAAGGTATGCTTCGCTAGGTGATAGACTTTAAAACTGTAGGTCTGTCTAAAGCATGGCACCTAGAGGCGAGGAGGTTCCGCCAGGTGGTCTGCACAGGTTTCGCCTGGCGACGCTTAGGCTGCACCAAGCGATAGTGCTGCGGGTTTTAACTTATGTGTGTTGTTTATACGCGTTGATGCGGACTTGGACTAGGAGATGTTGTGCCATGAACGGGTAGGTTCATGGATGGTCGTGAACACGTAATGATATGAGCGGGGAGGTTTATATCTTGTTATTCTCATGTGGGGATACGAGCGAGGTAGGTTCGTATGTTTCGTGCTCACACTTGAGAGATGCTGCATGCAGGGAGGTACGTAGCTGGTGGATCACGTGTGTTGGACTACGGGCGGGTAGGTTCGTAGAGCAGGTTTACGAGCAGGAAGGTTCGTAAGCAGTACTACAAGTGGGCAGGTTTGTGTGAGCATCATAAATCCCGAGTCCAAGGCTAACTATTTGTGTGAAATGAAGGTTGAAAAGCCTTGGGGATAAGGTCTTGGCTAAGAACTAACTAGGGTGAATCAGAAGGGTGTATTGCTTTTATTCTGTTACATTATATGTTACTTTTATTTATAAGCTCACCCTTTCTGTTTGTGATTGTCGATGATCGTATGATTCATTACACAGGAGTAGATGATGCTATAGGTGATGCTGCTGACGTATAACGACAGAGAGATGGCTAGCTTAGGGACTTGAGCTAGGGATTTTTTTACTATGTTTTCGTTGTTTTATCAGATTTTGGACTTGTAATAATATTATTATTTTACTTATGTTTAAATTATGGCGCATTGCAAAATATTTCAAATTTTCTCGTGTTTGGGAATAATAAAATTGCGACGTTTGAATTTCAATTCTTATTTATATAATTTAATTAAGTAATTTCTAGTAGGGATGTTACATTTGGTATCCGAGCAAACATTTTATGATTTTTGGGGAACTTTGGAAGTGAGCTTGCCGCCTTTTGTGTGTGAATCTATGTTGTGTTATTGATTGTTAGGAATTGATTGTTTTTATTATAATTTGAGTTGTTTAATGTTAACAGCCGAAAATGTGGTGTGTACAGGCAATGGCTAATCAGAGACGTAGAAACAATGCTGGGGCTGATGAGATTGCGAATGCAATCCATAGGATGGTGGACGTGGTGTAGCCTGTGGCAACACAGTCGAGGGCGATGATTCCACTAGTCAAACCGATGACGATAGAAGATTTCATGCGTCATAAGCCAGCAAAATTCACTAACAAGGCCACCCCGGATAAGGCAGACGCGTGGCTGCGAGAATGTGAGAAGATTTTTAGAGTGATCGAATGCACAAAGGCGTAGAAACTCACATTTGCCACCTTTTCGTTGGTGGCCGATGCAGAATACTGGTGGATGGGGATGCAACAACAGGTGCAGACCTGTGAAGAGGAGGTGAATTAGGTCAATTTCAGGAAGAGGTTCCTGGAGAAGTACTTTCCAGATAATGTTAGACATGAGCGTGAAATTGAGTTCCTCACTCTACAATAGGGGAACTTGTCAGTGCAGGCATATGTGGAGCGTTTTGAATATCTGGCGAGGTTTTACTCGTAAGAAGTCACAGAAGAATGGCGTTGTAGGAAGTTTGAAGGCGGCCAAAAGCATGAATTGAAACACTTCATTGTACCATTGAGGGTCTGGGAGTTTCCTGTCTTGATCGAGTAGGCCAAAAGTGTCGAGCAGCTGGAGATGGGGCCCAATAGGGTTAGTCGACCCCAAAAGACCAACACTCATGGCATACAACAGAAGAGGCCCTACAGTAGACCTTCGTAATCCTCGCAGAAATTACAATGCTATAATTGTGGAGGAGAGCACCTGAGGAGAGATTGTACGAAGTCGGCAAGCAGTGGTGGAGGTAGTGCTAGCACTCTCAAGTGCTATGCCTGTGATCAGCCGAGACACTTTGCTAACAGGTGTCCTAATAAGAAGACCACCCCTAGATCATGACATCAGCCATCTACGATAGAGAGACCGAGAGCAATGGGCCAGATATTCGTTATGACTAGTACTGAGGCCACCCGGTCAGGTAATCTTATTCTAGACTACTGCTTATTGTTTGGTAACTGTGTGCTAGTGTTGTTTGACTCAAGAGCTTCACACTCCTTCATATCCCACGATTGTGTGAAGAAGCTGGGATTGTTGACTCGTGACTTGGGATGCGAGTTAATAGTCTCGACTCAGCATCTGGATATGTTTAAACCAATTTTGCATGTGTTAGATGCTCGTTGGAAGTAGAGGGCCGAAGATTCAAGGTGAATCTTGTATGCTTGTCTCTGGAGGGATTTGATGTAATTTTGGGAATGGACAAACTGTCTATCAACCATGTGGTAATTGATTATGGACATCGTAGAGTCGTATTTCCAGAAATAGAAGGCATAGGGTTGATATCGACACAAGAGGCCATAAGTGAAGTAAATGAGCGGGCTACTTATTTCATGATAGTAGCTCATACTGAGAAGAAAAGCACGGAAGAGTAGATAGAAAGAATACCAATGGTGGACGAATATGCCGACGTGTTTCCAAATAAGATACCCGAGTTACTACCCAGCAGGGACATAGATTTCTACATTGATCTAATCCTTGGAGCAAGTCTAGTGTCGGCAGCACCTTACAGAATGACACCGACAGAACTAGCAGAGTTGAAAAAGCAGATCGAGGATTTGCTAGAGAAGAAATTTATCAGACCAAGTGCATCGCCATTAGGAGCTCCTGTGTTACTGGTGAAGAAGAAGGATGGGAGTTCTCGATTATGTGTAGACACCGACAGCTGAACAAACTTACGATAAAGAATAAGTATGCACTGTCGAGGATTGATGATTTGCTATACTAGTTGAGAGGAACATGTGTATTTTTACAAAATTGACTTGAGGTCTGGATACCATCAGATCTTGGTCAAGCCAGAGGATGTCTAGAAGACAACATTCCGATCAAGATATGGACATTACGAGTATGTAGTAATGCCATTTAGAGTAACTAATGCTTCAACAGTCTTCATGGATTACATGAACCGAATTTTCTGCCCCTATTTGGACAAGTTTGTGGTGGTGTTCATAGATGACATTCTCATCTACTCCAAGAATAGGGAGGAGCATACAAATCGTTTGAGAATGGTATTGGAAGTACTCCGAGAACATCAGCTCTATGGCAAACTCTCGAAGTGCAAGTTCTGGATAGAAGAGGTACAATTTCTGGGGCATGTTATATCTGCACAAGGGATTGCAGTAGACCCTAGCAAAATTGAGATAGTGTTAAAATGGGAAAGACCTCAGACTGTGACTGAAGTAAGAAGTTTCCTAGGGTTGGTAGGGTACTACAGGAGGTTTGTAGAGGGATTCTCTAAAATGGTGAGTCATTTGATTCAACTCACTAGAAAAGACCAACCCTTTTCCTGGACAGATAAATGTGAAGAGTGTTTTGAGGATATGAAGAGGAGATTGACTACAACTCCAGTACTAGTTATTCCAAACACCAGTATGAAATTTGAGGTGTACTACGATGCATCCTATTAGGGTTTGGGGTGTGTATTGATGCAAGAAAAGAGACCGGTAGCATATGCTTCACGTCAGGTGAAGATTCACGAAAAGAAATACCCCAACCATGATCTAGAGTTGGCTACGGTAGTGTTTGCTCTTAAGACATGGAGACACTACTTGTATGGCTCCCAATTCAAGGTTTTCAATGATCATAAAAGCCTAAAATACCTGTTTGATAAAAAGGAGTTGAATATGCGATAGCGACAATGGATGAAGTATCTCAAGGACTATGATTTCGAGTTACTTTACCATCCTAGTAAAGCAAACATAGTGGCAGATGCCTTGAGTCGAAAGAGGATGCATATGTCAGCATTGATGGTGAATGAGTTGGAGTTGATTGAGAAGCTCAGGGATATGAATCTGGGTATACAGCTAGGAGAGGATTCCATTAGATGTAGTGTACTGACGCTGATCAACAACATCTTGGGGGTGATCCGAGATGAGCAGAAGAATGATGCTGAGTTACAACAGTTTGTGAGTTGGTTGGTGTAAGACCCGTGGAATTTAATTAATTAATTAAATAATTAATTAATAAATGCGGGTGGGAAGATCATTTATGACATTAATTTCTGATTGGTATGACGTGAAAAAGTACTAGCTCAAGTGGTTGAGAGTACTTTATTTGTGTGAAAGGACTTGGGTTCAAGTCCTATGTATGCCAAATTATGTGTTATTTAATTATTATTCTTTTTAATAATATGATTGATCATGTTTCATATGATATAATATCTGAATAATATGAATGATCATGTTTGACATTAATTTGGCAATTGCATAGTTATGGGTTCAACCCGTGGAGAACCCAAATTAAACATTTTTTTTGCTATTTGTGGCTTTGGCTTGAATGTGAAGGGTTAACGTAAACCCTAGAGGAATTAGCAGCCAAGAGTGGCTGTAAAACAGTCCATAATGGGACAATGAATGGCCATCAACACTCAAATTAAGTTGCAGTTTCGTTTTTGATCTTCTCCCTAGCTTTAAGTCACCCTTTAAAAGGCAAAAGTGAGGTTTTGGAAAGGTTTTGCAAGGCTAAAATTGGTTTCAGAAACAGAGCACGAAAATTGTTGAGATTAGTGAGTTTTGAGTGAGGTTTGGGGCTTGATTGAGTGGAAGCCAAAAGGAAGGCCATTGGTGATTGTTGGGAGCTCTCAAGCAATCCATTTATAGGCAAAAAGGATCTAGGTTAGGGGAGCTGGAAAATCGTACTCATGTTATATTGTATAATTGCATGAACTGTATGTTGATTGTGTGTATTGGAATTGTATGAAATTGTACGTTTTTGGAATTTTTCCAGAAACCGCCTGGCAGGTCATGACTGGCCGTCAGGCGATTCATCCCTTCTATGCAAATTTCTGGTTCTGGAAGAAGAACCGCCTGGCGGTACACTCCCAACTGCCAGGCGATGCGTGATCAGTGCACAGTTTTACAATTTTGTTTGAACTGCCTGGCGGTGATGAATTTCCGCCAGGCGACACAAACCATTTTAGTTCGATTTTCATGATTTTGGGATGCTGGGGAGATTCTGGTCATGGGAAAAGTAAGGTTATTCATTGAAGGGTTGTTTGATGATTGAATTGTCGTCGAATTTCAGGGTATAGATAGTTTGCGTGAATGAAACAATGTTTTGGTTGAGCTTAGTGGAGGATTCTGATACTAATCGAATTAGGGTTGTCCTTGAAAGGGAAATTTTGTTGGGGATGATTGAGAGAATGATATAGGGACGGGATTCACAAGCAATGGAGTTGAGGAATAGTTGGAAAATCAGAAGTTTTGTGCAAGACCTAATGTTCGCAGGACTTGGGAATATGAGAGTTCCTGGAGAATGCAGGAATCGCCTGGCGGTTCGTAGGTTGTCGCTAGGCGCTGTATCAGAGTGGTAAGACTAAGCGTTTTGATGCATTGGGAAAGCCATGTGGGGTCAGATGTTGTATAATAGAGCGATGGAAATTGAGTGGAAGTGGTCTAAAACTGGAAACTGCTGTCAAAAGCTTATACAATATAGAATGTGGCATAAGAATGGTTAGGACTTGAGTGATTGTAAATGGTATTGTTGGAAGGATAGTTAATGATACAGTATTAGGAACACAATTGTAAAGGGTTGGTGAGATAAGTGTTAGATACTCCAGCGAATGTCTATGTGCAAGTCCTTAGGCAAATTTGGGTAGTTAGTCGTGGAATTGAACAAGGTATTGAGATATAGGGGATTTTATAAAAAAGAACTTTAATATCAGTAGCATTGGCTCTGAACTGTGAAGAGAATCCTATAACAGTAGTAATTGACTTGGCATAAACTCAAAGTAAGACGTCCATGAATATTATTAAGGTGAAAATAAGGAAGCTTGAATTGGAAATTGTGAGGGTAGTAGTAGAATAGGAAATGCTATCCAATTAAGGAGTGATGATTAAACCTCACAATTGTTAGTAACCATCAAAAGTTATAGGATACTAGGAAAATAATCAGAGGAAACTAATGTGAGAAGTGGTGCCAGACTGGAGCAGAAACAAGTAACGCACAACACTGTCATGGTACCTGGCGGTGAAACGTGAACCGCCAGGCGATAGCATTGGTTCAGTGTGGTCCTGAACGTGGTGGCGCCTGGCGGAGGGAAAGGTCCCGCCAGGCGACGACGGCAGAACAATAGCCCTGGAGTGCGTCCGCCTGGCGGTGTGGATTGTCCTGCCAGGCGATGTTTGTAGTATTGTTGGTTCTTAGGCGTTTGGCGCCTGGCGGTACGTGTCCCCCGCCAGGCGGTCTGGAAGCTGTAGCGCCTAGCGGTATGTGTCCCCGCTAGGCGATTTGACTGTTGTAAGTCCTAGTTGTTGGACTATTTAGGAGTGATCTACCAGGCTTGTAGTGTTGCTTCAAAGGCAAGATTGCTAGGTTCCTTGAGTTGAGCTCGGAACGTATCCCTTGAGTTGAGCTCGGGATAGGGGTTAAGCACATAACATTCCTTGAGTTGAGCTCAGAATGACATCCCTCGAGTTAAGCTTGGGATGGCGGATGAACAAGAGGAACCCTTGAGTTGAGCTCAAGTTGGTGAGTGTTGTCAGTGTGAGTGTGCTGCTTGTGGCCAGTATGGATGGCCCTTCTCAGCAGATAGCCGACGAGTTTGATAGTCTTGGGACAATACGACTTATGTTGTATTTGGGAACTCCACCTGGCATTACGGTATGTGATCCATGGCAATGGTTTCCCGCACGTGCTCTATCGGTTGTGGCCGATAGGTTTGGTAGCATATTACCTTGAAGTAGTCGCTAAGAGAGGTAGAACACGACTGATCTGGTGGTGGCCAGGTGATGAAATTAAAAGAATGGAAACACACTGGGATGTTTGTGTGGTTTATATATATATATATATATATATATATATATATATATATATATATATATATATATATATATATATATATATATATATATATATATATATATATATATATATATATATCTATTGTATGTGTGAATGCCGTTTTACATATATTACTTTTTAAGCTCACCCTATCTGCTTGTGTTTGGCGATGATCGTGTGTGCGGTACACGTGAATAAGGGATGTTGATGCAGGTGGTGTTGGTGATGCTTAGATACGGAGCGGGGGATAGCATGGGAGACTTTTTATGACTTTATGTTATTTATATTTTGAAAATAAAATATAAAATTTTATGAGAGCATTTTGGATTATTCAGCTTTTGTAATCTTGGATTTGGCTTTATCTATTGAATTTATAAAAGTTTAAATTTACCGCGCTTTTGAGAAATGAGGTTTATTCATAAATGCGACATATTATTGATTTTAATTATTTTATTTATTTAAATCAGTAATATCCTGACGGGATGTTACATTTGGTATCAGAGCTTTGTTTTCAAAATGATTTTTGGGGTCTAAGGGGAGTGAGCTCATCGTGTTACGGTTGCGTGACTAATTAATTGTATTGTTTTACTAGTTTAGATGTGAAATTCTAAATTGAGTTGTGTAATTTAACCAGCTGTAAAAATGTGGCGTGCCCAGGCCATGGCTAACAGGAGGAGGAGAAACACTGCGGGAGCTGATGAGATCGCTCAGGCTATTCATCGCATGGTGGACGCGATGCAGCCTATTGCCGCTCAGCCCAGAGCCGTGGTGGCATCGGTTTGCCCCGTGACGATGGAGGATTTTATGAGGCATAAGCCCTCAAAATTCTCTGGTAAATCCACCCCTAATGAGGCAAATGCATGACTGAGAGAGTGCGAGAAGATTTGTAGGGTGATAGACTACACTGATGCTCAAAGATTATCATTTGTCACTTTCCTCCTAGTGGTAGATGCTGAGTATTGGTGGATGGGCATGCAGTAGCTGATGCGGACACGGGCCAAGGATATCACTTGGACTTCTTTCAGGACCAAATTCTTGGAGAAGTACTTCCCGAATTTGGCAAAACATGAGAGGGAAGCTGAATTCCTCACTTTCCAACAGGGGAACCTGATTGTGCAGGCATACACAAACAAGTTTGAATATGTAGCTAGATTTTATTCACCTGCAGTCACTGAGGAGTGGAGGTGCATGAAATACGAGGGCGGGCTGAAACATGAGTTGCGCTGATTCATAGTACCACTCTGCATCAGGGAGTTTCCGATCTTGGTGGAGCAGGCCAAGGCGGTCGAGCAGCTTGAGACTCGACCACAGAGGACCACGACAGACCCTCGCCCAACATCAGCTTTAACCCAGTATTGGGTTCTATGTCATGAGCTGCCTGGCAGTGAGACAAAACTGCCAGGTGATGCGCGTTGTCTATCACTAGTTTGCTGTGTTCTGTGAATTTTATGATTTGTTGAACTTCCAGTTGGTTTCCTATGTTTGTGTGATTGCATAATACAATGATATCTCTATTGTTTGGGGTGCTTGCGATTATAATTGGAATGTGGACATGGAGGGTTCGTATTAATACCAAAAGGTTATTCTGAATCCTGGATTTAGGGGCGATTAAGATGTGATTGGAAGTGTATGATGCGTAAAGTATAATACTATTGAAAGTGAATCTAGCAATCTAGATTGAAGAACCAACCAATTTGGGTGCCAAAAACCCACAAGTTTCGATATTAATATAGGGCTTGGCGGCACGGGAAGGTGCGCCAGGCGATAGGACCATTAGGGGAGTCCCTGCACTACGTTGCGCCTGACGGCAAGGTATGCTCTGTCAAGAGATAGACCTTAAAATTATAGGCCTGTCTGTAGCGTGGCGCCTGGCGACAGGGAGGTTCCGCCAAGCAGTCTGCACAGGTTTCGCCTGGCGGCGCTTAGGCTACGCCATGCGATAGTGCTGTCGGGTTTTAACTTATGTGTGTTGTTTGAACGTGTTGATGCGGACTTGGATCAGGAGATGTTGTGCCATGAGCGGGTAAGTTGATGGATGGTGGTGAACACGTGATGATATGAGCGGGGAGATTCGTATCCTGTTACTCTCGTGTGGGGATACGAGCGAGGTAGGTTCATACCTTCTGTGCTCACACTTGAGAGATGTTGCGTGCGGGGAGGTACGTAGCTGGTGGATCACATGTGTTGGACTACGAGCGGGCAGGTCCGTTGGAGCAGGACTACGAGCGGGGATTTTTGTAGAGCAAGACTACGGTCGGGAAGGTTCGTAGAGACAGGACCACGAGCGGGCATGCTCGTGTGAGCATCATAAATCTTGAGTCGAAATTTGGAGGGAAATCTTGGTTTCAATTTGGAGGGGGACGAAATTGCATAATTTTTACAAAAATTGGGACTAAATTGAGACAAAAAATAAAATGAGGGACCAAATTAAGAATGAGAAAATGACAACTCCCAAATAGTGACACATGGCACTGTCACTGCCACGTGGCACTATGTCCACTTGACACGTGGCAAAATTTTAATTTTTTAAAAAATTTAAAAAAGATTAATAAAAAATAAAAAAAAATTCAAAAAATCCAGAAGCTGACACGTGGCACCCCATTTAACACCGTTACTTCACCCCTAACGGAAAGGACTTGATTGGGTCAAATTTCCCAAAATAGGGACCAGATTGAGATAAAAAATAATTGAAGGACCAAATTCAAATTTTGCTATGAAAATGGGGACTAAAAGTATAATTTAACCTTAATTTAATTAAGTAATTTCGAGTAGGGATATTACACTCTTAGCTCTCTTTTTCAGTGCAGCTTGGTTAAGATTATAAAAAAGGAGTCTATCTCACCCTTAACTCACTATTATTCTAACCCAATAACCCAATTTTTAATAACTTTAATGAGTAAAACGAATTTTGTATTAAAATTTGAACTTAATGATCATTCAATGGCTGGTGTATGGTGGTTTTCCAACCCCTTCCAGTTCAATCAAATTAACATTTTTCCAACCCCTTCCCGCCCTCTTACGGCTAGGGTTTTATGCTCCTTCATATTCATGCCAAAAAGAAATTTGACAACCACACCATTATCAAGTCAGTGCACAACCATTCAATCAAATTAACACATAATTAACATCCATAAGACTCGAACCCAAGTCCTTCCAACATGATTAAGTACTCATAACCACTTAAGCTAGTACCATTCCATGTCGTAAACCCGAGCATTAAATGTCATAAAAGTTCTCACTACCCCATATATTAAATAATTATTTATTTAATTACTTAATTTTCTTGGGTCTAACACCTCCCCTTCACACCGAGATACACGAAGAGCTGTCAGAACCTGAAATTGAGCCTTTAATGAGGAAATCCAAACTTTCTCGAGGTAAGAAAATTGCGGACACTATTTCCCAACCCTCCACCTCCCAATTCTAAACTCGTCTCCTCTAACAATAAACCGTGGATGATACCGAGCTAAGCTTTTGGAACCCTAAGTTCCCTCATTCTTTTCATGGTCGTAAAGATAATTTCTTTCGTTAAGATGTTTTCCTACTATAGTCCTAAGATGTCAAAACCGTCCATGAGAATCTCCTAGTAGGTCTTCACAGGGCTGAGGCTTCAACTTTTGCACTGTTGGACCAATTTACTAATCTCTTTGTCTCGAAGAACAGAAAGACAAAGATTTAGAGCAGAAAAACAAGTCTCTAGAGACCACCCTTGCTGAAATATCTCGGTTTAAAACCGAGGTTGGCGAGCTAAAAGATTTCTGTGACCAAATAAAGCAAAAAGATGACCAACTGCTTGCTCTTAGCAACAAACTAAAGGACTTGGAGACCAAGAAGGAAGCCTGGATTGCCAAGGAGCAAGATTTGCTCAATGATTCTAAACTCCTAAAGGACCATATTGGATCTTCCTTTAACATGGGATTCCTGCTAGCTATTGATCAAGTACACGTGTGTCAATACCCAATTTCATCCAGGTGAATAAATTTATTTTCAAAAAAAAAAAAAATGTGAAACATTATTTTCTTCAAAGATTTTCAAACTTTAGTTTTAGAAAAAAAAAGAGATGAAAAAAAAGAAAAAAGAAGGAAGAACTCAATTTGTTTTTAATTATCACACTCCTTTCCATGAGCCCAACAAACTTAACATAATATTTTCTACCCTTTGTTCCTGATAGAGACATTAATGATATGATTCTAATAATTAGAAGCAATATCTCTTTGTATGCTTAGAATCAATATTATTAATTGGGATTGATTTTTGTGCTCTGATTTGTTAATGTTTAGAATCAATATTTCCGATCTTGATTGATATTGTGCTTTTATTTGCTATGATTTGATTTCCATAATGTGTTGTTATCATGACCAATTTTTTCCTCATTGTTCATTACAATTAAGGGTAGGATTGCAATTTATGAATATAAATAGACAGTTTGTTCCATGAAAAGAACTGAAAAAAAATATTCTCTACACTTCTCTAATTCTTTCCCATCATCACTTCCACACACATATCTCCTTTTTTATCTTTCTTTAAAAAAAACATATTGGAGGAGGTAGGAAGATAAGAAGAAGAGAGAAGATATTATAATGTAAGGAACAAAAGAAGGAGATTGATAAAGATGAAGAGGAACTAGAAAGTTTAAAAGGTATGTCAGTGCCAAATTTTTTCATTTATTCATTCCCAAATTTTCACTATATTTCGTTTTAATATTATACGTTTTTTTTCACCTACTTTTTGGTTTTTTTATCTTATTCTAAAAATCATAACAAAAAATAGTTTTCCTCGTTTCTTTAGTGTTTGTCCAACACCAATTTTCAAAATTCTTTTTTTCTTCAATAAATATAAAAAAATATAAAAAACTAAAATAAAAAAATATTTTCTTTCTTTAATTTTTAGTGTCTGTTCGACCGCTCATGTCGCATGACAACCATTTCCAAATAATTAGAATTTCCAAAAACAAACATAAAAAAAAGTTTTCAAAATTATAAAAAAATCAAATCAAAAAGTTTCTCAAAAAGTTTTTCATAAAGAACTACGTAACCCTGATTCTCCATTCACATGGAGATGCATAAGAGCGAGGATTAATCCTCGTCGGGCCCAAAAAAACAAAAAAATTATTTTTGTTTCTTTTGAAAATTCATTTATTATTACTTTCGGGGAAAATAAATATTTTGAAAAACCACATCCTTTTTGCATGTTTAATTAAAGGTACCATCATAAGACGAGCGTTGTGGGGTGCTATTACCTTCCCCACACGTAACTGACTCCCAGACCCAAAATCTATTTTTTTGCAGACCTTGTCTTATATTTCTGGTTTTTCCAAACTCTGTTTTTTTACAAATCTTATTTTTTGGTTCGTCGTCCCGTCACGATTTCGGTTGCGACAAATGGCGACTCCACTATGGATGCTAGAGAGTCTGGCCATTTATTTGGATGTGCATAATTGATGTGGTTTTTCTTAATATTTTTTTCTTCCCCCTTTTCTTTCATATTTTTATCTCTTTTTATATTTAGTTTAATTGTATGTGTATATTCTTCTTTATTTTGGTATTTGGAATGATTGTTAGTTTGGGGGTTTGGGTATACATTGTATTCTCCCTTCACACACACATTTTGTTCATTACATGAGTAGGGCCCTATACCCAGATCCGAGTTGCTTAGAATTAGAGGGGATTGTGTAGTAGTGCCACAATGGATGCACTTCCTAAGTGGTCATTGTGAGAACCCCAGCTAGAGTTTTTTTGCTTCATTGGTACTCCCACTTCTTGTTGTTTACCAACTGTCGAGGGAAATGCCATGAAGTGGGATATAACTCTAGTGACCTTGATCTTTAGGTATTAGGGAACTGTCCTTGTGAGCACATATACTTTGCCTTAGAGCTTTAAGCATGGAACCTATGTTAAGGTACTAAAAGGAGACTATTTGCATCATTTACCCTCACATTTTCTTGTATACATCACAATCACATTTCATTATAACACAATCACATCATTATAAAAAAAAAGAAAAAATGCCTCCTTAGGCATAAACATACATTTCATTGGCATATCATGTGAATAAGTTCCAGCGAGGCACAACCATGCATTGCATTCTCATTTGGTGGTCATTCTCGGTACCCTGTCCATAGCTTCAAACACATAGCACGCATATGCATAATTTAAAAATAAAATAAAAAAGACTGCACTACAATGAATTCAAACTCTTTTCCACTTTCCTTATCACCAAATTCTTAGAATCTTTCTTATGAAAAATGAGAATATAATAAAACATTCTTTGGTCAAATTAGTGGATTGAATAAAGAAATAAAATTTTGTTTGATATCATTTCTTTTGAAGCATCCATCTAGTCTTGCATACATGAAATTGCTCAAATTCATCTCCCTTTCCATCTTTCTTCCACTATAAACCTTATTTTCATTTCCATGGAGGATTATCATAAAGGGGACACATACCTTAAAATGATTACAAGAAACTCTCAGAAAAAAAAACAAAAAATGAAGAATAATCAACTAGGCGGAAAACTTTGAAGTGAAAAAAGAGAACAAAACAGGGGATATCCTGTCACATGAACTAAACTCGTTTCCTCTGAATTAAAGCTTTTTTCGAGAAAAACAACCATGATTTGGAATTATGTGTGACCATGTTTCTTTATCCAAACAAAAAAACAAAAGTAATTATCCTTTGCTACATAATTTGAGCCTTCCAAAAAAATTTCTTTCAAATTACCCTAAATAAGGGTCACCCTCACACTAAGGGTTGACATAATGTTTGCATTTGTTTCATCTGAATGGTAGTTCACCAATACAAAAATATATAAAAAAAAGAAAAAAAAGAAATGGTTATATCAAGAAAAGAAAAGAAAAAAAAAAGCAAAAGGTGAATAAGAAGAAGTCAAACAAATTCTAAATGAAACATTATTCAAAGATCCTTGTTTGAAACAACCCTCACATCACTTGTTTGGGCCTTTACTATCATTTACTTCCCTACCCCTAGCCAGCCACAATACAAGCCTAATAAAAGTCCACACAAATCAAAGATTGATTGTTATCTTTTGAAGGTTTTAATTTAGAGGAAAATTTTGATTTGCTAACAAGTTTGTTCTAAAAAAAAAGAGATATAAAAGATTAAAAAAGTGTGTTCAAAGATTTGCTTTTAAACACTGGGGCAATTTTTTTTTGGGTGACATATTTCCAAAGCTTTAAAATTAGCATGGGCAATCAGACAATTAAGTTAAATTTGGGTTGTCCCCTTTCAATTCATTCTTCATGAAATTCCATTTTCTTCTCCTACAATATCCCTACTCTAAGCTTAAACCTTGACCAACCTTAAAATAGTCCATCTTTATCAATCTCAAACCCAAACTAGGGTAGTCACTTTGATTGTAATTCATATATTGCTATCATTCATTCTGAATTGGGGCATTTATTTACAATGAAGACTGTGATTGATCACATTAGGGACAATTTGTGAAGACCCCATCATTTTTTAATCTTTTCAATTGGGAAAGTCAAACACGCTTTTATACCCTAAGACCATCCTAGGCTCTCACACTAGGGGCAAAGTTTTAAAGTCCCCATCATTTTCTTCATACCATCAATAACTAGGGAAAACCCAAACACATTTTGTGCCCCAAGACCAATTCAAATTGGGGCAACTTCTTAGTTAATCTTCATCACCTCATCGAAGCCTTTTCAAGCCCTTGGCAATTTCATGGATGTCATTCAAATAGTGTTTCAAAAGAAATGATTAAAAAAAGTGTTCGTTAGTAAACTGATTAAACCAAAGAAATGATTTGAAAAAGTAAAAAAATATCAAAGTAGAATGGTTCCATGAATTCGAAATAACAATGAAATGGGAAAGAATTCAAATTTGTTTTAAAAAAAATGCAAAAGAAAAATTCATACATAAGGTATTTGATATATCATATCAAGTCATGCATACATGAGTCATTCATATTTGTTAATAAAATATTTTCCACCTTTCCAATCAAACCCTTCTTCACTCATATGAATGGTTATTGAATCCTTTCGTTTTAGAAGGAAGAAATTAAAAAAAAAAATACATGTAAGACTCGTAGAATTTAATTAATTAATTAAATAATTAATTAATAAATACGGGTGGGGTAATAATTATGACATTAAATTATGGTTGGTATGATGTGGAAAAGTGCTAGCTCATGTGGTTGAGAGCACTTTGATTGTGCGAGAGGACTTGGGTTCGAGTCCTATGTATGCTAACTTTTGATGTTATGGTTTTATTATTTAAATCTATGAAAACATGTTCTTGTATATTATGATAATTGAATTGTGATTCCTAGTAAGAAATATGAATTGGTTAAGTGGTTTGATATAGACTTGGTGATTACATGGTTGTGGGTTCAAGCCTTGGAGAACTTACATTAAACTTTATATTTTTGGCATTTTTGGTTTTGACGTGAATATGGAAAGGTGGGAAGGAAACCTAAGTGAGCGGGCAGCCAAAGGAGGCTGGAAGGGCAGCCATAGGGAGGGATTGAATGGCACATTATGTCTTATTCAATGCCATTTTCGTTTTGGTAATTAATCACTTAGTTTAGGCACACTTTAAAAAGGAAAATTAGGTTAAGGGCTAAGGTTTGACAAGCTGGGAAACTATACCTAAAGAGAAAGCGAAAATCTGAGAGAGTGTGAGAGGTTAGGGTGTGATTTTGCGTTGCTGAATAGTGAGGAAGCAAGGAAGGGGGGTGATCAAGGGGGAATCTTACAAATTGTCAAGCTTAAGCGAAGGAGAACCAGGTTAGGGGAGCTGGAATCCGTGATTTTATACGTATGATTAATAATGTGTATCTATATGATATATTGATTGTATTTGCATTGTCCAATCCTTGAAAACTCTGCGTTTCTGGAATTTTCCAGAAACCGCCTGGCGGGCGATGAACTACCGCCAGGTGACTCATACACTTGCATGTGTTCTGGGTTCCTGGAAGAGGAACCGCCTGGCGGCACACTCACGGCCGCCAGGCGACGCAAAGCGTTTGGCTATTTCTGGATTTGCTGATGCAGCGCCTGGCGGGACTGGTTGGACTGCCAGGCGGCGTGGGGTGATTTGACCTATTTTGGGGTTCCTGGAGTTCTGGGCTAAATTTAATCGGGGCATAATTCAGGGGTGAATTGTACAGAGTGATATTGGTAACCAATAGTAGGTACGGTCATCTAACTAACGGAGTAAATGAATGGAACAGTGGGTGTAAGCCTAAGGTTGCAGGTGTGTTAACCTTGATTGCTCGTTGAACTGATTGAACGGGAATTGGATATAGAAATAGGGATCAATGTAATTAAAATATGGGGCAGTTGTGATTGTGTGAGAACTGGATGGCATTGAAGCGGAAATTCACAAAGATGGAGAAATGGTGGGGTTTTGAGTGCGGGGAAAATCTGGAAAATACCCAGATGGTAAGCACCGTTTTGAGTGTGGGGTTTATGGTCCTCTTCATTCATATGAATGACCAATATACCCTAAGCCCAGTTTCCAATCTGGTCCTTATTTTGAAAAACCACATTCGTTTTGCATGTTTAGTTAAAGGTACCGTCACAGGATGGGCACTGTGGGGTGCTAATACCTTCCCCACACGTAACCGACTCCTAGACCCAAAATCTGTTTTTTTTTTGTAGACCTTGTCTTGTCTTTTTGGTTTTCTCGTAGTTTTCCAGAATAAACTATGGTGGCGACTTCAAACTCTATTTTTTTACAAATTTTATTTTTTGGCTCGTCGTCCCATCACGATTTTGGTTCCGGCAACGTGCTTCTCCCCGACGCTGATTTATCTCATGCCGATGTCTCGGAAACTGTTGTGGATGACCAGCTGATTGAAATTGATGACTAAGATCTTTGATGTTTTTATCTTTCTTCATCTTTTGTATTTGTATTTTGAACATCTTTTGCTTTCCCTTTTCATGACTACACACCAGGTCTTATTATGCTAAGTTATCTTTATTTAGTCAACTGCCTCGTCCAAAATTGCCCATTATTTTTTACTTACCAATACCACTCTCCGCTTTTACCAAACAAAATACTAGTTGTCTTCGAGCTCTCGGTCCTTTAACTTTGAGCTCTTAGTCTATACAAAATCGAGCACTCTGTCCTATAAAATCAAATAAAATCTTTTAACACTTGCAAATTAACATAATTAGTGAAATATCGTGTTCTCCATTCTATATATTCAAATAAAATCTTTTAACATCTGCAAATGAACATAATTGGTGAAATACCGAGCTCTCAGTTCTACATAATCAAATAAATTCTTTTAACACCTGTATATAAACATAATCAGTGAAATACCGAGCTCTACATTCTACATAATCAAATTAAATCTTTTAACACCTACAAATGACCGAGCTCTCAATTCTATATAATCAAATAAAATCATTTAACACCTACAAAGGAACATAGTCGGTAAAATATCGAGCTCTCAATTCTACATAATCAAATAAAATCTTTTAACACTTGTAAATAAACATAATAAGAGAAGTCGGCTAAAAGCCGAGACTTCTACATTATACATTAACTTAACTCTTGACTTTTACCAAATAAGTGAAACCTAAACTAACCTCGAGCTCTCTGCCACTCGAGCTCTCAGTCTTTGTCAATTCAACATCAAAGCAACAAGAATCTCGGCTTGAAACCGAGATTATAATAACTCCAGAACAAAAGAAAATAATAACACTCGTACATGAATTTAGTCTCGTAGTCAACAATAGGGAACTGATCTTCTTCATACTGGTTGCACCAATTATCCTAATAACCAGCATAAAGCATCAAGCAACATGACCTAGCATCAAGCAACATGGCCTGGCATCGAGCATCGTGGCTCCATTTTTTTCCTCAAGCATAAGGGCCCGAAATTATCATCCAGCGTCGTGGCTCGGATTTGTCTTCGAGCATCGGGACCCAGAATTATCATTAAGCGTCGTGGCTCAAATTTGTCTTCGAACATCGGGGCCCGAAATTATCATCGAGCATTGTGACTCGGATTTGTCTTCAAGCATTGGGACCCAAAATTATCATCAAGCGTCGTGGCTCAGATTTGTTTTCGAGCATCGGGGCCCAGAATTATCATTGAGCGTCGTGGCTCAGATTTGTCTTCGAGCATCGGGGCCCGAAATTAATAAAAATGACTTGAATTAATTAAAAAAATATTCACAACAAACAAAACAAACGAAAACAATTGTCAAAAATAACTAAAATAAAAACATAAATTTGCAGCATTCTAGGTCCTAGGAATTTCCTTTCCATCCAATGTCTCATGTATGGTTGACTGAGGCGTGGTGTGATACGACAATATTACCCGGTGAATTTCATTTGGCCAATCTCATTTAGCTGTCATTAGTCTATGTTTCAAACCTCGTAGTATGACTTTGTTGGCTGCTTCAGCCATCCATTTATTTAAGGATGCTCCATAGAAGAAAAAACCTACCTAATTCACACTTCACGACATAATTGTCATACCTGTGAACATACGAATTGGGTGCCATTATCTGAAATGAGGCATTATGGAACTCCAAACCTACATATGATATTTTTCCAAATGAACTCCTTAACCTTATTCTCGGTTATCACAGCCACAGGCTCCGCCTCAATCCACTTCGTGAAATACTCAACGACCATTATTAGAAATTTAAGCTGCTGGACTGCGCGTGAAAAGGGTCACAGTATATCTATTCCCCACGTATGAAATGATCACGGTGCATTGATTGAATGTAGAACCTCAGGTGGTGCTTTGACCCAATCGGCGTGTTTTTGACACTGCTCACATTTCCTTACATACTCCACACAGTCAGTTCACATAGTTGGTTAGAAAAATCTTGCTCTCATGACTTGTAACATCAATGTTCTCCCTCTAACATGACTCCCACATATGCCCTCATGTAACTTGACCATGATTCACATTGCTTCATCTTTATCCACACAGATCAACAAAGGACGAGAATATCCATATCAAAACAAGTTGCCATCCATTAATACATATTTACTGGAACTTTTCGTAACTCCACTTGCTTCCTCATCATCCCCAGGTAGTTGTCCATCTGCAATGTACTTTTTTGTAGGAGTCATCCAATTCTCCTTTGGGTTTACTTGTATCGCCATGATTTGATGACTTTCCCCTATCTCTACCCACGAAGATACTAATGTTTCTCGAATCACCGATTTGTGTTGCCTAGGCTTCGTATAACTGGCCAATTTGATAACAAATCTGCTCAACAATTTTGGTCCCTGAGAACGTGTATAAACTCAAAAGAAATAAAATTCTTGGCTAAAGTCTGAACGAATACCAAATACTTAGCTAATGATGGATCTCGAGCTTGAAACTTCCCTTTTACCTGACCAGCCACCAATGCTGAATCACTCTTAACTAACAACTTTGTGGCTTTCATCTCCTTTGCTAGTAACGTCTCGACTATTAATGCTTCGTACTCTGCTTGATTATTATTAGCCTTGAATGTAAACCTCAAAGATTGTTCAATCAACACTCCATTTGGCCCTTCCAAGACAACGCCAGTTCCGCTCCCCTTTAAATTAGAGACTTCATCCACAGACAGAACCCACTATAATATATCTTCATGCTTAGATTTTGCAGGAGTGGTAAGTTCCACCAAAAAATCTTATATTACATATGCTTTAATCGGGCCTCTAGTATCATACTGGATATTATACTATGACAACTCCACTGCCCATTTCACTAACCTGCCTGATATATCAGATTTTTGTAATCAATGCTTTATAGGAAAGTTTGTCATTATCCTTATAACATGATTGTGAAAATAATGTCTCAGTCGCTGAGTCGTCACCACAACGGCTAATGAACCCTTTTCCAGCATAAGATACCGTATTTCTGCTTCATGTAACACTTTGCTCACAAAATACATAGGCTTTGGATCTTCCTTCCATTGTTGTACCAACACCAAACTAACTGCTTGATCGGTTACCAAAATATATAACGTCAAGATATTATTCTTCTCTGGCCTGTGTAAGACCCGAGAAATTTAAATAATTAAAGAAATAATTATTTAATAAATGCGCGTAGTAAGAGCCTTTATGGCATTTAATGCGAATTATTATGATGTGGAAAGGTACTAGCTCAAATGGTTGAGAGTACTTGGTTGGGTTGAGAGGACTTGGGTTCAAGTCTATGTATGCCAATTGTATGATATTTTAAAATGTGCATTATGTTAATGTTATGATTGAATGTGAGTAGTGATAATGTAATCCTAAAATTATAGGAATTATCATGAAACATGTATTGGTTGAATTGGTTGTGCACTTGCTTTGTGATTGAATGGTTGTGTGTTCAAACCTTGCTAAGAACAAATTAAACTTTCTTTTTTGTCAAATTTTCTTTTGGTAGTAATATGAAAAGGTAGAGAAACCCTAGCTACAAGATGGGAAGCCTAGAGCCACTAATGGTCTTTGAATGGCCATTAACTCCACATTCAAAGCCATTTTCGTTTTCATCTCATTAACAAGCATTAAGGCTTAGTTAATGGTCTAATTAAGTTAATTTTTGGAGAAGAAAGAGAGGAAAAGCGAGGGAACAAAAAGGGCACACGAATTTGGAACTGAGAGAGAGAGAGAGAGTCTGAAGGTGATTTTGAGGGGAATTGAGCAGAGCATCAAGTGCATTGGGAGAAGTCCAAGGCTGGACTAGTGGTGGCACAAGAGAGGTCCTAATTCTTCCAAGTGAGCAAGAATTATCTAGGTAAGGGGAGCTAACTTGGTATCGTTTATGTGAATATGTGATTGTATTTTTATCTTGTAATGTCAAGATATGTTTGATTGAGAAAAATATTGGGATTTTGGGGATTTTGACGGGTTGGTGTTCAATGAATTTAACAAAGTGTTTGATTGGATTCATGGATGTATTGTTGTTGAATTGTAAGAGGCTTTTAACATTTTTTTATTTCTTTGATTTAATATATCTCAAGATTTTAAGATTATTAAATTCTTGGTGTAGACTTGGAGGGGTATTGTGGTTTTTATTTTTGGATTAAAGTTGAAGTTTTGGTTTAGTAGCAGTAAGTGCATGTTTGTTTTTTTATACATAATCGCAAGTTCAATGTAGTATATGAGGTTTAAAGAGTTTTGGAAATGGTGGTTGGTGGTGTGACTATGTTCTTGGAAATTATGGTTGGTGGATTGAGATTCTATGACTATTTTATAGATTTGTTGGTATTAAAAGGCTTTGTAAGTTAGAGTTGTTACTATGAACATTTGAGGTGTGAAGCAAAGAAAGCAAATTGGGATTAGAGGTTTTGGTGCTTAAGGGTAAATGAAATGGATTCTCATAACGGTTTAATTGAGTGTAAGTTGTATATGCAACTTTACCCTTGTAGTTGTTTAGTTAGTTGATTGAATATTGATGCAGTGATGTTAAATGCACCTCGAATGAAAAATTGAAAGGTATGGTTTGAAATTTTGTGAATGGTTAACTGGGAATTAGCGAGGTACAATGTTATTTTGTGTATTTCCAAGTTAGGAGTTTAAAGATTCATAAAAATGTGATGTTTCACGTTGTTTTTTGGATTCTGGAATCGTCGATGGTCGCTGGGCTAGTGACTTAGTCGCTGGACGACTACATCTTTTTCTGATCTGCGCATTTGTAGTAAAATTTACTTTCCCGCCTCGTTAACCATTGGATTATACTCAAATTTGGACAATTGGTCCATAACATGTCATTCTTGGTTTTGACCGGTCGGATCGTTGATTTGAGGTCTGTAGTTTGGAAAATATGGCATCCATTACTGAAAATATGGCATCCATAAATCATGCGTGGTGTTTGATTGTATGGCATTGTAGGTACTTAAGTGTTGGCACTCACCCATTTAGAATGATTACTATTTTGTGATGCAGGTATCCCATGCTATGCTGAATCAAATGTCTAGAATACATGGACCTATGCATAAGAGTTATAGGTAATTGAATCGATTGTGGTATTTCTGGGTAGTTAGCATCATGTCCTGATATGTGAGGGTGTAGTAATGCCTTTGGTAGTATTCTAGATTAAGGAGCGACCTAACTTGGATGCCAAAACTAGAAGAACAATGCTACTGGTATGGCGCCTCGCGACTTACGAGTGTCCGCCAGGCGATAGGACCAACAGGGGGTGTCTCTGCACTGTGTGGCGCCTGACAGCAAGGTGTGCTCCACTAGGCGATAAACCTTAAAATAGTGCGTCTGGATGGAGCCTGGCGATGAGGCTGTTCCGTCAGGCGGTCTGCACAGGTTTCGCCTGGCGGCGCTTAGGCTGCGCAAGGCGATAGTGCTGCGGGTTTGACTTATGTGTGTTGTTTGGACGCAACTATGCGGACTTGGATCAGGAGATGTTGTGCCATGAACGGGTAGGTTCATGGATGGTGGTGAGCACGTGATGATATGAGCGGGGAGGTTTATATCTTGTTACTCTCGTGTGGGGATACGAGCGAGGTAGGTTCGTATGTTCCGTGCTCACACTTGAGAGATTCAGCGTGCGGGAAGGTGTGTAGGTGGTGGATCACGTGTGTTGGACTACGGGCGGACAAGTCCATAGAGCAGGACTACAAGCAGGGAGGTTCGTAGGGCAGGACTACGAGCGGGGAGGTTCGTAGAGCAGGACCATGAGCGGGCAAGTTCGTGCGAGCAATATAAATCCTGAGTCCAAGGCTAACTATTTGTGTGATTGAAGGTTGAAAAGTCTTGGGGTTAAGGTCTTGGCCAAGAACTATCTAGACTAAATTAGTTGGATAATTGATATTGTTAATGTATGTGTTATTTTCATTATGAGCTCACCCTTTCTGTTTGTGTTTGGCGATGATCGTGTGATTCGTTACACGGAAGCAGATGATATCACAGGTGATGATGGTGATGCATAGAGACGGAGAGAGGGCTAGCTTAGGGACTTGAGCTAGGAAATAAATTATGTTTTCTTCTGTTTTGTCGGATTTTAGAAATTGTAATAAGATTATTACTTTAGCTTTAAATCGAATTTTGGCATATTGAATAATGTTTTAAATTTCCCGCGTTTTGGGAAATGACATTTTAATAAATGAGGTTTATTTATTAATTCATTATTTTATTATTTTAAATCTGTAATATCTGGTCGAGATGTTGTAGCCTGCACAGCACCTACGATTTGCTCAAATACTCTTTTAACTGTTGAAAAGCTTCCTCACACTGAGTGGTCCATTGAAACTTATCATTCTTTCGTAGGCATTGAAAATGAGGTAATCCTTTGTCTCCACTTTTTGCCAAAAATAAGGAAAGGGCTGTCATCCTCCCTATTAATCGTTGAACTTCCTTAAAATTAGCCGGGCTTCTCATATTAATGATGGCTTTACACTTGTCGGGATTAACCAAGATCCTATCCATCAACCTCTAATAAGTTGCACTTGCATTTTTCAAACCGAAGGACATTACTTTGTAATAATAATTTGAGGTTTCCCCCATGAAGATTGTTTTCTCTTTGTCCATATGATGCATCTTTATTTGATTGTAACCCGAGTAAGCATCCAGAAAACTCAGCAAAGCACATCCTGATGCAATATCTACTAATGCATCTATGCTAGGTAAAAGGTATGAGTCTTTGGTACATGCTTTATTCAAATCAGTGAAATCAACACACATCCTCCATTTACCGTTTGACTTCTAAACCATAACCATGTTTGCTAGCCATGTTTGATACTGAATTTCCTTATATATGCTGCATCTAGAAGTTTCTTTACTTCATTCGCAACATCTTGAGCTTTTTCTCCCCCCAATTGCCTTCGTCTCTAAACTTTTTCCTTGGCTTCCGAGTTCATATTGAGTTTATGACACAAGTAATCGGGGCTTATTCCTACCATATCTGCTGTCATCCAAGCGAATGAAGAAAGATTTGCTTGCAAGACTTGTAAATTTGTGCTTCTATATCCGAACTCAAGTCTCCTCCTATTTTAAGTTTTCGTCCATTAAGGACTACTTCCTTTACCTCCCCCACAGGTTGGGGTCTTTGCTTCAGGTGCACTATTATGGGATCTAACTTAGTATCAATAGCTCCTTTAGTAGATGTCACATAGTATGTGTGCTTTCGACGAGTTCTGAGACTGTCTTCGTAACACTTCCGAGCTATCTCCTAGTTTACTGTCATTGTGACCACCTTTCCTTTGTTAGTAGGGAACTTCATTTTCAAATGAGTGGTTGAGACTACTGCTCCTAATTTTTTTATGGAGACTCTGCCTACCAGCAAATTATATGATGATGGAGCATTAACAACTATGTACCGCACCATGATAGTTTTTGCAACGTTATCATCCCTAAATGTTATGCGCAAATCCGCATAGCCCCTCACCTCTACTTGTTCTCCGAAAAAATTTACCAATTCCTCATCAAAGGGTTGTAACTGATCCATCAGAATCTACAACCCTATAAAGGTTTCCCAAAACATAACTTCGGCTGAACTGCCCTGATTTATCAATACTTTGTGCACATTCCTACGCATCATGATAACTGACAACATTGTTGGATCATCTTCATGTAGAACGAGTCTCATCAAGTCTTCATTGGAAAAGACAATGTCTGGAGTCTTTATACATCGTTCTATCTTGGTTGTTGTCATGATGCTTCTTACATATCTCTTCCAGGATGAGTGTGTCAGACCTCCTCCTGAAAAACCCTTGCAATTGTGTTAAAATCCCCTAAGATAGGAACCTCATGGGGCTTGGTTACCGAGGGTTGTTCTGTTTGTTTCCCATCCTTTATAATCCTGACATATTTCTTCAACAAACTCCTAATCGATAGTGCAGCCAGTTGATTAGCCAATGTATGACAATTGTCGGTATCATGCCCCGCTTCCTGATGAAACTTGCACCAGGCATTCAGCTGTAGACCGAGGACTCTGCTGGTAATATTGGGATGACGTAAGTGCTTAAATACCTCATCACCTTTTAGTATTTCAGATAAAGTAGTGTTGAAACTCGACAGCCACGTATGGGATGAATTTCCTATCCGATCTCCCCCTGAGAGGTGTCCTTTCTCATCGGAATGGCTTGACTTCCTTGTCGATTTTTGAAATGGTTGTCAACCTCTTGTCCCCTGTTCTTTTGTGCTTCATAGTGTCCTCGGTTTCTATTTCAAATACTGATTTTTGCCTTATTTCAATTAAGGTCTTGGGAGGAAACCGATATAATGATTCACTGAAAGAACTATCATGAAGTCCCTTCACGAAGGCTTTCACCAAAAAAGCCTCATTAGGATCCATTATCTTCATGCTTACATTGCTGAAGCGATTGAGAAATTGCTTCAGAGATTCGTCTACATTCTACCTTACATCGAACATGTCGACCATCTCTAAAATCTTTGCTATGTTAGCTGAGAACCTCTTTAAGATGGCTCGTGAGAAATTATAAAATGACTTGATTAAAGCATTGGGCAATGTGTTGATCCACTCCAAGGTTATCTTCGTCAGTGTCCCAACGAACATTTTGCAGCGCACAACATCTGTTCCTCTTGATATTAGCATTCGTGCTTGAAAAGACTTTAGATGCAATTCTGGATCTGAGGTTCCCGTAAAAGGAGTAATCTTTGGTATCACAAAATTTTGGGGGATCGACTCGTCCATGATTTCCTTGGAAAGCGGATGTGTTTCGATGACATCGACATTATTCAGAGTAGAGTGTCTATATCCTCCTTGGGCGATTTGCTGTTGCATGTCCTCATTTGCTTTTGTAGTTGCTCTTGTTGACGAATGGCTTCTTCCAACTGATGATGGGTATCCTCAGCCTCTGTCCGAAGTCTCTCTCTCTCTTTGAGTGTCTTCTCCCTCAACAATTGTAGGTCATCTTCTACTTTCTTGCGGGATTCCTCTCGCTCTTCTTCGAGGTGTGCCTGGTCAGCCTCAGCTTTCAATTTGATTTCTTCATTCTGCCGCTGCAACTCTAAGATGCTCTGCATAATCTACTGACGTGTAGGTCCCTATCGAGCTGCATTTTGGTTCATTTTTTTCTTCTTGCTGACGTACTTCTTTGTTTAGATTTGGTGGAGTTGGGATCGAGTTTTACCGGACCCCACGGTGGGCGCCAATGTTCCGGTCAGAAAAAGGTGTAAAATAACCTTCAATCGAAAACAAGAAGAAAGAAGTATTTTTAACCTCAGCTAATGACTCACTTAGGCCAAAATAATTTCGTCCCTTGACCGTGGGAGTAACATTCTTATTTATAAGGTTTAAAATTGGTTACAACTGTTACATATATACATAATCAAATACCTATAAAATATTCCTACTAATACTTCCAAAAGATAACCTAATGAATAACAACTGAAACGCTTCCTATAAATTCTTCTTAAATAATAACTAAGATATCTTCTTTATAAAATCTAAACTAAGATATTCCCTTTACATAATATACGATTCTTCCAGCGTCGATCTTGGAGCGACATCCTTACCAATTATGTCAACAACTTTGATTTATCATTATTATGACCTCGATTTTCTGGCGATGCAACTCTACATTTCTACATATCATCAATCTTGCATTGACTTTACGACGACACAACCCTATATCTCTACATGTCATCAATCTTGCCTCGACTTTATGACGATATAACTCTACCTCTCTGCATGTCATCAGTCTTGTCTCGGCTTTATGATGACATAACTCTACATCTCTGCATATCACCGTGATGTTTCTGGACCGGTACAATTCCGTACATATATATATATATATATATATATATATATATATATATATATATATATATATCTTAAAAAATTTATAATTGCTGTAAAAAGTTAGTTATGCTGCTATCAGATGTCTCTTATTTTAGTTTCTGGGAAATTATCGGTTCTTCAATGGCGCAATCAAGAGACTACCGTAACAAACAGAAGAAAGATTTCAAGTAAGGAACATTGTATTATTACATGTTGTTGATGAAGTGAAGTAGCATGTTTCAAATCTCATACCCGTTACTCTGTTGTTAGTTGTTGAAGGGTCTCGGTGAGTATATTAACTAGAAACTCAATTCAAATTTTTCTAAAATTCTTGTCAATAGCAATAAGTTGTAGCAAGATGGAAAAAAATATAGTTATCCATTCAACCAACATAAAAGAGCTTATCCATTCAATAAAAATAATACTTTTATGAGTCATAATTCTTAAACCAATCCTCTATCAAATAAAAGCTTAATACATTCAATAAAGTTTGCACACACAATAAGATATAACATATCATACACAACATTTTAACAATGAAAAATGATAGTCAGATTTTCACTAACTATTTAACAATTCTTTTTTAAGGCAATATATGATCATTGAAAAAATATAATATTTGTGAAGAAAAAGAAATCAGGAACAAAATAATAAATGCAAGATCTACATAAAAATTGTATGAGTGTTAAAATATCATTGTTATTTAACATTTTATATTTATGACAACCGTAGAACAATAAAGAATGAATTTTTGGTTTGTTTGAGTAGTATAGATAATTACGTTTTCAATTGTTAGTTAACATTTTAAGACTGCATACTAATTGAATAGGCAATTATTCTTTTTAGTTTAATGTTTTATAAAATAATTATAAATCATTGCATTTAAAACTATTTGTATGTCGTTTAACACCAACAAATTCAAACGTTGAAAATAAAAAATTATTTTCATATTTATTTTTTTATTTTAATGATAATCTTATTTTTAATATTTATTTTATTAATTAAAGTTTAGAAATAAAAAATAATACGAACATATTTGTTTTCCTCTTTCTATTGTTATTTTTGAATGTTTTTTATAGTTAAAGTAAATATTCATTTAAGTCTGCATTTATTTCAGTTCGCATCCCATTTAAATCAACATTTAGAAAGGAAAAATTTTCAGAACAATGATTTTATTTTCAGAAAAAAAAATCTCATAAAAGTCATTTGACTTTATATTTTTTTACATATATGAATAAAATAAAATAAAAATTTTCTCTTGTAATATATTTCTTATGTTTATCATATATTTTATATCTTCCATATTTTTATAAATCTTATAAATTTTCAACACTCATATATGATTCATAATCCATATTCTAATATAACTAGTAAAATTTTATAACTCTGTATCCCGATTAAATCCGCATTAAATGCTTAAGATAAAAATACGGACTTAAGCGAATGTTTACTGTAACTACTTAAATACCAAAGTTAATATAACGAAAGTCTGGCATATATATTTGTACTTAATTTCAAACTTAACTTCAAATATTTTAAGATATAAAATACAATTAATAATACAAAATATAAAATAGTAGATATTAAAAATTGTAACTAAAATAAGTAATATATAACTAAAATAAATAAACATGTCATTTAAGCATGGTTGTATATTTCATTGGATATCAGAATGTACATTTGTTTCTGGTTAAATTCGTATGCATGATTATCTTAGAAGGATTTGATTATTCTCTGCAGTAACTATTCATCGATAGTATCAATAGGAAGTTTGAGATTTATTTGCAATATCTCTGTTAAGAACTTTAATATTAGAATAAATATATTTTTGGTTTTTTAATTTTGAGTGAAAATGAAAATTAGTTATTTTTTAAATTTTGAATCAATTTAGTCTCAATTTAAAAAATTTGTGAATGATAAAGTGGATTAGGCGTAACGTTGAGTTCATCAACCTGACAATTGAGGGAGGCCAGGATAGGTTTTTGTACCCGCCAACTCGTAGTTTCATATTGTGATGTCTTTTACTATTCAATCTCATATATTTTTTTATTGTCAAAATATGGAGGTGAAGATTTGGTACAAGTATCTTTCACTAGAAAGAACAAAATGTATATCTTAGCCATTAAAAAATTATTCTCAAACAATAACCAGGCCACACAAAATCTAAGCCAACTCATTTCATCATAAGACCACACTGTAGAAAGAAAAAAAATGAAAAATTGGTGGGCCAGTCCACTAGTTGTCTTAAAGACAAGGTAGGTTACACTTTTCAACCCGTTTTCCTTAGTCGGCTTGGCTCGTCCTGACTTGAGTTTAACATATCACTCCGTCTTATCACATTAATTACTTTTCACAAACATTAAATATAGCAATAAAACAATAAGACACAATCTTATCAATGCAAACATGATAAATTGAATCTTAGAATTCCTCATATTCCTAATGGTAATAATGTTGTACCAAATATTTCAACAATTATGCATTTTCCTTTTTATTATTTCCTCAAACATGTCATATACCTTCCTTATTTACAATTCAACCTATTTTTTTTTCTAAATTAAATCAAGTTTTGATTTGCTCAGTGATTTTTTCTAACGGTGGTTGTTTTCGACAAAGTCTTATTTGCAATTCTAATTGAACTAAGATTTGTTTTGTATATTCAGGTGATACCTATATATATATATATATATATATATATATATATATATATATATATATATATATATCTTCTTCAAGAATTCCATGTAGAAAGTATTTTTCACATCAAATTGTAGCAGATTCTAGTCATGGTTTGCTGCCAAGGATAATATAACTTTGGTCGTGTTCATTTTTTCAATTGAGGTCAAAGTCGTCAAATAATCTACTCCAAATGTTTGAGTGAATCATTTTTCCACCAACAATGGTTCCTCTTAATAGTTCTATCAACCTTGTATTTTACTGTATAAAATCATTTGTTCTAAAAGAAGTCCATTTTATCATTCAGTAACTCCTTTTTTTTTTGGGTAACACAAAAAGAAATTCTTTTAACGTCTAGTATTTTCGGCCTTTGACGTTAGACCAAACTTCGACGTCATATCGAGAGATGTCAAATTGACATCAGTGTTCAAAACGGACGTCCAAGGACATCAATTGTGGTACATTTCGACATCCTTTGACGTTAGTTAGTACATCGACAAACGTCAAAAATTGCTCTTTTTCTTACAAAAAAATGTTTGTATTTACGGTCTTTCCAAACCTATAAAGCAGAAAATATTCCAGCATAGTTCATAAAAACCCCTTCAAACAAAATTCCTAAAATCCCTAAAAAATTTTGCCAAGATAGATAAAATATGGGGAAAGAAAACCAAAATCACATGCAAACCAAGCCATATCCAAACTTCAACGAAGATAAACCAAACTATTCAATGTTTGGTACATATTCAAACCTTGAACGAAGTTAGAGAGTGAACTAAGCACCTCAAGCCTCGTCACTGTCGCGGAGGAGTTATCGCCAATAATGGAGAATAGAGGACTCGAGCACTGCTTAAAGGGGTTCAAAACAATCCCTAAACGAAAATAATTGATGAAAACGAAAAAGAATCATGCCCAAGGAAACGAAGACACATGCATTTGCGTTAAATGAACCACAACTTACCTTAATTGGTGGTTCCACAAGTCGTCGTAGTAGTTGGAGAGGCTTGGAAGAGAAAGAGCGAAGAAATAGTGCATGGAAATGACCTTCGTGCTAGGTTTTGGTAACATTTTAAAGCAATCTAACATCGGATAAGCGGGGCGTTGACTTCCTTTGACTTCAATTGCAATTGGGGTCGACATCCTTCAACTTTAGTTGTAGTAGAGTTGACATCCTTTGACTTAGTTGCATCAAGGCCTACATCCTTCAACTTCGGTTGTAGCAAGGGTCAACGTCAAATTGCAATTAAACGTCTAATTCGTGAGGGAACAACATCAAACTTGTCATTTTATTTACAAAAATGGCACTGATCATTTCTTACATTGGCTTTTTCTTGGATAGACGTTGGTTTGGAGACGTTATAACCCCTTTTGTGTTAGTGGTATAAGCACAAGAGGGTTCATGAATTATCCCTTCATTTTGAAAAAAAAAAAAAAAGAGTCTAATGTATGATTGAAATAATCTTTAGCCTCATCAAACCTAAATTTCTTAGTAACCATCTCAAATTGATTTTTGATTAGTGCCACAAATTTCATAACAACAAAACTAACCTCAAAACAACAAAACTTACCCTTGTATAATCATCAATAAAAGTAAGGATTAAATACACATTTGGTCCCTATTTTCATCGCTTTTTGTTTAATTTAGTCCTCATTTTGGTTTAGTGTTCAATTAAGTTCTAATTTTCGTCAATTTTTGGTCAATTTGGTCCTTTTTGCTAATGGTGTTTAAATAGCTAATGATAGTGAACAGTTTATGCCACGTGTCAGCTCCTCTCTTTTTTTAATTTTTAATTTTTTTTAATTTTTTTATTAAATTTTTCGTAAAAAGTTTTGAATTTTCAAAAAAATTAACACGTGTCAAGTTACCATTGCGACACGTGTCAATGTTAGTGTCACGTGTCATTTTATAGTTGTGTTATTTTCTTTTATTCAATTTAGTCCCTATATTCGTTATTTTTGTTTTATTCAATCCATATATTTGTTATTTTTGTTCAATTTAGTCCTAAGGTTAAAATTAAGTAATTTTGTCACTTTCAAATTGAGACCAAATTTAATTCTTTTATAGATAACCAATATTTTTTTTTCTAAAATTGACATTTTTATTAATTATTTTTAAATTTAATTATAAATTGAATATAATTTTTAAATTCAATTGTTAAATATAATACAAATATTTAAAATATTATTACAATATAATTATTAATTTTTTTCTTCTAATAATTATATTCTAAAATACTAATATTTTTAAAATTAGCATTTCAATATAAAATATTTTAGATTTTATTATCTAAAACACAACAAAAATATTAATTGTTTTAGATTTAAATATTAGTATATTTTTCTAAAACATTTAATAATTATATTCTAATAACATTTTAAATAATTATATTCTATTTAAAAATTGAAACTAAGAATTATATTTAATTTTTAATTATACTTAATAATTTATAATTAAATTTCAAAAACAATTAATAAAAATGTCAATTTTGATAAAAATATTCGTATAACATTTATAAAAATATAAATTTAGTTCAATTTAGAAGAATAAAATTTCTCAATTTTAAGAAAAAGTGGGACTAAATTGAACAAAAATAATGAATATATGGATTGAATTTAAAAAAAAAATAATGAATATAGAGACTAAATTGAACAAAAGGAAATAATACAACCACAAACTGACACGTGACACTAACATTGACACGTGGCACAATGGTGACTTGACACGTGGACAATTTTTTTTAAAAACTTACAAAAAGAAAAAAATTAAAAAACTAAGAGGTAACACATGGCATACACAGTTAACTATTTAAACACCGTTAGCAAAAATGATCAAATTGACAAAAAAGTGATGAAAATTAGGACCTAATTGAACATTGAACTAAAATGAGGACAAAATTGAACAAAAACGGGAAAAATATGGACCAAATATGTATTTAAGCTTAAAAGTAATAAACCAGTTAGCTCCTGGAATATTTTAAACATTAGAAGGACCTCACACATCAATTTT